>NC_079562.1:232500-272500 GCF_015846415.1 Triplophysa dalaica | reverse complement strand
ATCTCCGGACTCTGGACCTCCGGACACCCCAGGACTCGAGTCGCCCTCCGGAGTTTCTTTCTCCCCCGCCCACTGATGGACCTGGTAGATGGTGCAGTGGCTACAGGAGGTGAGGAGGGGAACGGTGTGGGTCTCCCCAAGGTGAGGGCACCCACCACACGGTCCTCCGGAATGGACCCCCACCCAGAACGAGAGGAGATTGGATGACAGCTGGGAGAGCAGCCCTTATCAAAGTGCTCTCGAAGCTGCAGCCGTTCCACCAGCTGTGGGAACGGCTGATAAACCAACTCCTCCTGCTCAGGAAAAGATGGTGGGTTGTCCATCCCGGTCATGAAGCAGGCACTCACCAGCACCTCGGGGACAGATGCCCTCCTGGCCTCAACCTCCCGAGCATAGACCTGCAGAGGCCTATTGCACTGGGCCGGAAAACGGACCATCTCCAGCGTGTGACTGGGAGGCGATAGCCTCCCACCAAACAGGGTTGGAGGTGCATGACCAACGGTCAGTGATCAAGGCTGCTGCCTGCTGGGTTCTGAAAGGCTGGTTCATTATGTCACGGATCACGTGGCAAGAACCCAAATGCAGGCACACACAGGCAGGACGAGAAGGTTGGGGTAACAAAGGGTATTTAATAAAACAGGAAAAAAAGGCAAAAGGACAAAACAAAACCCGCAATGGGGAAAACAAGACTTGATAAATAATAAACTTTAACAAGGACACTAACTTACTAAACTATAAAACAAACACTTGAAATAAACACTAAACTAAGACTTACTAGACACAGGAAACAGGAACAAGGCCAAGACGAGGGCATGAAACATAGATACAAGGTCTTGACAATAAGCTCAGACGAGGTAAGACGTAAACGTAAATACACAAGGGAAACAGGAACAGGAACAAGGTAACAAGAACTTCAAGAAATAACGAACTCTGAACAGCTGGGACATGGACATGGACATGGACATGGACATGGACATGGACATGGACATGGACATGGACATGGACATGGACATGACATCGACATGGACATGGACATGGACATCGACATCGACATCGACATCGACATCGACATCGACATTGACGGCTACATACAGGAACATGTACAGAAACAAGTACAATGCACGAGCACAGGACAATGAAACAAGAGGACTCTTTATGGGGAACAAACACAGGATCATTAACGAGGGACCAGGTGACACGGATCAAACACTAAGGGGAAGCTAATTAACACAAACTAGGGAACAGGAGGGTATGAACGATGACGCAGACCAGAGAGAGAAGAAATCGTCTCTCTCCCACATGAAACAAAGGATTCTGTATGATTCCTCCTCTAAACCAAGAAATACCTGACAAGGCTCAGCTACCTTGAAAACAATGATCTGTTCCACACATGGAGAAGCAGCAGATACACACTTTACTTTAGACAGGCTTTACTTGACTGAGCATTAGTGAACATTATGATGATACAGCGACCTAAGTGTCTATGTGTTGTCTTTTGAGCGGTTTTCCTTCGGTCTGCATGAGCTTTTTCAAATAATGTAAATGATAAAAAAAATCTCAGAATTTAAAAAACATTACTGATTAAGTCATTTTAGAGCTCACATTTTTTGTATGTCATTAAATGAAAAGTGCCCTGCTGTAATATCATGTGACTTTTATATTGGAGTTGCAAATATACCGGCTCATTTTTACTTTTTACCACAATGGAAATATAAGCTTATGGGTTTTTTGTGTATTTTATCCTCGACAGTTTTTTAAATGGTTATGAATTGGCGTTTTGGCCAAATCACTTGATTGTACTTGTTTTAATTTTTATTGTCAAAAAAAATAAAAAAATAAGACTCCACTGTAAAAAATCTCTGAAGACGCCACCCTGAACAATTACCTTTTATTTTCATTTGACACTTCTTTTCGTTCTTATTGTCATGGTTCTGCATTTACCGATAAATATATAAGTAAAAGGTATTCATGTAAAATAAAAAACAAAAATATATGCTACATAATTATAACCCAACAATATAGATTATTTAGCCCTATTTGTCTAAATATAAAAGGAAGCGGCAATAAAAGCAAACCGCTCTACTGCGGCACCTAAAAACACAGCAAGGGAAATTCCGTCACATTGACAACATTCATGATTAAAACATGTGCACATGACATGACATCACAGTACATTATCACATGTCTTTATGTGTGAAGGGTCACTGGGGGACAAATCCTGAGACACATTATCACTTCATCTTCCCAGATCTCTGTATGAAAAGGCTGTTAATAAGCAGTGATGGAATGATGTTTTTACTTTTTTTGTGAGTACGTCTACCTCTGCTTGTTTCACACTGAGCGGTGTAAATGCAGATTAAAAGAAGATTTTAAAAAATCTGACATAGTCACAAAAGCGGAATTGAGCATCAGGAACTGAAGTGTGAATGTGCCAAAACACATAAAACCCAAACGAATCAAACATTACACTCAAAACTTGGACTTTTCCTGAATGCATGTATAGATATGAATCTGAACTTATTTTCTTTGCAATAATTTGAGGTGTAAGAGCATCTTTTCTGTCCTTTTCACCAGTTTCTCCAGTTTTCATTTTCCGCAAAGAAATATTGTTCAGAGTTCACAGAAAGAAAGAAAAACTGGAAAAAACTATGTGTGTGTGTGTGTGTGTATGTGTGTATGTATGTGTGTGTGTGTGTGTATGTATGTGTGTGTGTATATGTTTTTGTGTGTGTGTGTGTGTGTGTGTGTGTGTGTGTGTGTGTGTCTGTGTGTGTGTGTGTGTGTGTATGTTTGTGTGTGTGTGTGTGCGCGTGTGTGTGTGTGTGTGTGTGTGTGTGTGTGTCTCATGACACTGATGTAAACTGTCACTGTTACTGAAACATGTTTCTCAATGTTGTGTGTTTGTGTTGTGCAGGATCACGTCTCTGACACGCATCACATAGCGCCGTCTCCTGTGGTTCACGTGCGTGGATTGTGTGAGTCTGTGGTGGAGGCTGATCTTGTGGAGGCCTTGGACAAGTTTGGGAACATCTGGTAAATTGAATTGCATTTGACTTGTGTTGATGTGTTTATCTGTAACATCTACTCATTACGACTTCCTGCTGAACTGTGTTTCACCGTCAAATACACAACCAATCCTGTCAATATTTCACCAGATAAAGTCTTGTGAGGATTTTGAAAGATCAAAAGTGTGATTGCATCATTAATGAGCATTTGTCACACTTCACATGAAGTTCATAAAAACAAACATTAGAAATAATATCTCCAACATACATACAAGCAGATCTGATCTTCAGACAATCAGGACTGAGTGTGTTTACACATCTGGAGATCTGATCAGATCTCTTTAGTTTCCTGCACATTATTTGAAAAAGCATGCAGTTTAAAAATAGTGATTTCTCACATCATGTGTAACAGGGACATGAGCATGTTACAGATAATGATACGCTGGACAGCCATGTTGACATCGAGGCAGCGCTGGGAAGCAAACCACTATCAGAACCATAGACAGGCTACAGTTGTTAGGACTGTCAAGCTGGAGTTATTTAAGACATTAATGATGTAATGTGTGACACTAAAAGCACAGGACGTTTGTCAAATATTACACAAGCTTTTGTACTGACTGCTTCAGCTGTACCACCATCACATGTTCAAGCTGCCGTGGGTTTCACTTACGCACACACACACAGACACACACACATGTTTGTACAGCTATCTTTATGAGGACATAAATTGACGCAACACAATCTCTAGCCCAGGGCTCCTCAAATCTTACCCGTGGAGGGCCGGAGCACTGCAGAGTTTAGCTCCAGCCCTGATCAAACTTGCATACCTGTGATTTTCTAGCGATACTGAACAACTTTATCAGCTTGCTCAGGTGTGTTTGATCAGGGCTGGAGCAAAACTCTGCAGTGCTCCGGGGTTATTAAAAGCACTGAGAATAGTGACATCATGTACCCGGGAAGTAGAGGGCTGTAGTCCGATTCCAGGCGTTCTCTGTAGTCCTTGAAAAGCTAATTCTGTTAAAGACAATATCTCGCTTGACACTCAACTTTGAGCTTTATCATTTTGCTGGTATTATTTATGCTATAACAGCAACATTACACACTAACTAAAGGTTGAAAAATGGGATCGCGGGGAATGTGCTCCTTAAATCTTTAGCTTTCCTGTAGCTCAGTGGTAAGAGCATTGCGTTTACAATGCAAAGTTGTGGGTTCAATCCCAGGGGATTGCATACACCTAATTATAAATGTATAGGATAATGTAATGTAAGTTGCTTTGGATAAAAGCGTCTGCCAAATGCCTAAATGTAAATGAAACCCAACTGAGAACTCAAATAGCAGTCTCCTCTGGTCGTGAACATGATTGTATTCCGCTGTGTGAAAGTAAATCTGCAGTATGTCTTTCTCACAATGAAGAGGATCATTGTTGTAGAAGAGAGAGAAGAGAACAGATGAGAGACGCTGTGTGATTTTCATGAGAAATACAGAAGATGAAGAAGCGGTTTTGTTGAAGAGAGAGTCTCTGTTTATTTATAGACTGATGGTCATATCTCATGACACACACTCATGTATTACACTAATACAGACATTCATGTCAGACGACACCAATCTCATCAGTCTTTAATGTGATGACTGCCCTTACATTCAGAGAAACACAAGAACAAACAATCTTCTGTTATTAAATGAGACGACTGATGTTGTTCTGTGAGTTGTTCTGGTTATTAACACACAGGTGATGCGTTCACACAGATAAATGACACAAATGAGTTTTCTGTGGTATATTTGTTTCATGCACCAGGGCCGTTGTGTGTTTCCTCCATCAGTTATGTCATGATGATGCCGTTTAAGCGTCAGGCTCTGGTGGAGTTTGAGGAGGTGGAGTGCGCTGACCGCTGCGTGTCGTGTGGCTCTCGGGAGGCCGTGTACATCGCCGGACAGCAGGCGTACTTCAACTACTCCACCAGCAAACGCATCACCAGACCCACCAACGCCGACGACCCCAACAGCGGCAACAAAGTGCTGCTGCTCTCCATCCAGAATCCACTCTATCCCATCACTACGGTAACCACGGCAACCCGAGCCACAGCATCACTACATGACACTTATATAACCAGCACACTCACACACAGCTGACCTCTGATCAGATCTCTCTCTCTCGTAGGATGTCTTGTATACGGTCTGTAATCCGATTGGTAATGTGCAGCGGATCGTCATCTTCAAGAGGAACGGGATTCAAGCCATGGTGGAATATCCTTCCTGTGTGACATGTCTCCATGGAGACACATGTGTGTGTGTGTGTGTGTGTGTGTGTTTTGAGCTTTTCCTTGACTGCCATCACATTTGAATCCATCCAGAACGCTCAGAAGGCCAAATCCGCTCTGAACGGGGCCGACATCTACGCCGGCTGCTGCACGCTGAAAATCGAATACGCTCGGGTAAATGTGCAGCGTTCACACACACACGCACGCGTGCACACAAACACACACACACTCTGACACACACACGGCCGGAGCTAACACACATGCAGTGGCGTTTTGCTCTCTCATTCCAGCCGTCACGCTTAAATGTCATGAGAAACGACAACGACAGCTGGGATTACACCAAACCCTTCCTGCTGAGACGAGGTACTCACACACACACACACACACACTCTGTCAATCATCTGTCAGTCATAGGTTAAGAGGGTTGTGTTTTCAGATGTCAGTGTGTGTCTGATGACTGTGTGTGTGTGTGTGTGTGTAGATCGTGGTAAAGGTCGTCAGAGACAGGCCATACTGGGAGAGCATCCGTCCTCTTACTCTGATAATGGATACGGTCAGTAATCAAACTCTTTTCATTATTACATCACGACAAACTCACCAGAAACTAATGACTATAACTTTATTGAAATCACTATAACAATTCTGAGAAAAAACTATGTACTGTAGCAACTGTACAACTGTAGCCTCCTCATCCAATCAGAATGTAAAGTGAGTGTAACAGTGTGTGTGTGTGTGTGTGTGTGTGTAGGGTCTCACTGCCCCCTGCTGCCTCTGCCGGGTAATAACCGCTTCAAACGCTCCTCTCATGACATCCATGAGGTGGTGACCTATCCACTGCCACAGAGCTCATCCTACATGAGCCAAGCCTCCAGCTCTGTCGCCATGGTGAGCGGCCTCCATCCCTCCAAGATGAACTGTGCACACATCTTCAACCTCTTCTGTCTCTATGGCAACATTGAGAAGGTAAACACAGTCTGATCGCCACGGTAACAGCAGTCTGACTGAAAACATTTTGACATTAGTGTGCTGTTCCGTGTGTGTGTGTACAGGTGAAGTTTATGAAGAGTGTTCCTGGCACAGCTCTGGTGGAGATGGGTGATGAATATGCAGTTGACAGAGCGATTACACACCTCAACAGCATCAAAGTGTTCAGCAAACGACTCAACGTCTGGTACGGAAACACGCACACACACACACACACACGCACGCACGCACGCACGCACACACACACACAATCATACACACGCGCACAGACAGACTCACACAGACACACACGCATACACACACACACACACGCACACACACGCACACACACACACACACAATCATACACACACGCACACACACACACACACACACAATCATACACACGCGCACAGACACACATGCACAGACAGACTCACACAGACACACACGCATACACACACACACGCGCACACACACACACACACACAATCATACACACGAACACAATCATACACATACACACAGACACACACACGTACACGTACACACACGCACACACACACACCCACACACACACACAATCATACACACGCGCACAGACACACATACGTACACACACGCACGCACGCGCACACACACCCACACACACACACACAATCATACACACGCACACAGACACACACACGTGCACATTTTCTCTTTATCTGTCTTTCACCTGTTGGTGTTATTGTCTCTCTATCAGTGTGTCGAAGCAGCACGCTGTGATCCCCAGTCAGGTGTTTGAGTTAGAGGACGGCTCCTGCAGCTACAAGGACTTCGCCATGACCCGTAACAACCGCTTCACCAGCGCCGGTCAGGCCTCTAAAAACATCATCCAGCCTCCGTCCTGCGTCCTGCACTTCTACAACGTCCCTCCGTGTGTCAGCGAGGACGATCTTCAGCTGGTGAGGAGCAAACACCTCTCATGTCACTCCTCACATCTGATTCTGTCAGTGACTCACCACATCTGTGTGTCTGTCTCCTTCAGTTATGCACCCAACACGACGTCCCAGGGTTCATCAAATACAAAGTGTTCGATGCCAAGCGTAAGTGTCGTGTGCACACGCGTGTGAATGTGAAGTGTGTACACGTGTGTTAATCATGCGGATGTTTAAATGTGCAGCCAGTTCAAAAACCATCTCTGGACTTCTGGAGTTCGACAGCAAGACTCGCGCTGTGGAAGTTCTGACGGTTCTCAATCACTTTCAGATCCGAATACCCAGTAAGTGAGTGTGTGTGTGTGTGTGTGTGTATGCGTGTAAACTCTGTGCTGAGATCAGTGTTGTGTTGTTGTTTTACAGACGGTTCAAACCCGTACACGCTGAAGCTCTGTTTCTCCACCTCTTCACATCTCTGAGACCTCTGCCAGCATCACGTCATCCTCTCCTGGACTCTCTGGTCTCCTCCATGTTTCTTTCAGCACACCACAAGAGGAAAACTGACAGACTGGCCCTCTGGATACAGACATCATGATGTCACACCAATCAACGGCACGGATGCTATTTTTCTGCTGCCTGACATCCAGAAACAGACTATAACTGAATGAACGAATGAAATCCCATCATGAGATGAAACTGAATCAACACGTGAGGGCGAGAGACTACATGTTTATAGCGTGTCGTTCAGATATTTATGTGTACAGCACCTGGTTTGAGTTCATGGAAGCACTTGACTAGTCACATGACCTGTAGTTGAGATGATTGAAGTGTTTTGTGATTGATGAAATAAGACAGATCAGATTTACTTGGCTGTTATGTAAAGGGACAGTTCAGTCAAAAACGAAAAAATCTGTCATCATTTACACCACTGAGAGTGTTTCACGCCTGTATAAATGAGTTTGTTCCAGTGAACACAGAGTAAGATATTTGTAAGAATGTTAGCAATTTTCAGTTCTGGGACATCGTCCACTACCATAGGAGGAAAGAAATGTTGTCTTTTTTTGTTCTGTTGAACACATCATGAGATATATTGGAGAATTTAGGAAAACAAAGAGTTCTGAGAGACTTTTGACTAACATTTTACTCTTCCCATGGTAGTTAATGATGTCCCGGAAAATGATTAACATTCTTCCAAATATCTTTCTTTGTGTTCATCAGAACAAAGTCATTTATACAGGTCTGGAGTTACTAGAGTGTTATTAAATGATGACTGGATTTACATTTTTGGGTGAACTATCCATTTTATGTGAGGGATTATGTACAGGCAGCCAGTTGTTATCGCAGAAATAATCACCGATAGTGTGATGGACATGAAGCGCAGGGCCTTGTGTCTCTCTGAAGGGGCTTAATTCATGATAACACTCAGCTGCTTGTACATTATCCCACTTATTACACGGCTTCTTGCCACATGAGAAAAAAACTGGACGTGAAATATGAATTTGAAATATTTGATTAGCTCATTTTTATTGAATGCAGACCTTCTGTGAGGAAAAGCCGTTTAGTTTCAGTTTTATAGTAAGAAATGATGCCCAAACGTCACAAACAGGCAAATTGTTTCATCATTTGTAAATACAATGTCATATATGTTATTAAAAGACATATTTATAACACATGTTTGTATAATATTAAACTGCCCCTCTCAAAATGATTTGCAGCATCAGTGTAACAGGGTGTTATTTGAAAATATCAACTCTTGGAATGTTGCGACTGGCCAATCAGAATCAAGCATTCAAATGAGCCGTGTAATAATGATAAAAATGGTTTTAATCACATTCAGTTGAGTAACAATAGAGACAATCAGAAACACAATCACATCATTGACACACACACAAATGCAAATGCACAAGAAACCCATACACACTGACCTCCAAATCTGACAACATGTACACTAAGGTTGTGCATCTTTAACTCCATTTCCAAATGAGTAATTACATTTTCAGATCCAGTAGAACCAAAATCTTCTTGATTAGAGAGGTCAATGTTCAATGACACAGATGTGTTTATATTTAATGAGTGCAGAAAAGGAATCTCAGACAATCTGAAAGAGGTTTGGATCTGTTTGATCAGAAAAGGAAGAAGGAATCAAAACCTGATCTGATTAAAACTCAACACCGCTGGAGTTTCAATAGAGGACGCGATATTAACTGCAGTTGTGTGACGCTTCTACTGTACGTCTGACAGTCGTCATGTCATGTTTATATGTTCATGTGTGTAACTGACATGTCAGCACACATCATTAAATCATCGGCAGGTCTACAGACGTCTGCTTCTCTTTATCAACCCATGACTACACTGAATCAATACTCAGATGATCTTAAAATATGCTGTAAATCACAACCGTGACATCGTGTTTTATTTAGACAGAAGGTCACTTCACATTTGCTCTGATTCCAGCTGAATAAATCAAACTAATATTGATAAGACTGCTGTATATTATGAGAGGTAAACTTTGATAGTTGCCTCATCTGTTAAACAACCGAGAAGATCAGTTTATGAGTATTCTGCACATTACATTTTTTCTTGATTGCTCAATCACATTTGCCCACTCTGACATCACATTTTCAAAACAGTTAACACACAAGATAAAACTGAAGCTCAATGGCCAAAATGACTCATTTTGTTAGCAAAATGTTCTAACACTCACAAAACATTAAAAACAAGCAACATAAGCAAATATTTCCATCAAACACCACAACTTGTGGTCAAATTAATTTATTCTTTCAATCAATCATTACACGATGGACAACAAAATACAGCCATCAATATGAAATATGATACTTTACAAACTCAAATGGATACTGGAAAAAAAAGCTACCAAAGGAAACTTATGGGTGGAAATACCTTTAAATATATATATACAGTTGAAAGAAAAAGTATGTGAACCCTTTGGGCTTACTTGGATTTCTTCATAAATTGGTCATAAAATGTGTTCTGACCTTCATCTAAGTCCCAACAATAGAAAAACACAGTCTGCTTAAACTAATACCGCACAAACATTATACGTTTTCATGTTTATATTGAACACAACATGTAAACATTCATAGTGCAGGGTGGAAAAAGTATGTGAAACCTTTGGGTTTAATAACTGGTTGACCCTCCTTTGGCAGCAATAACCTCAACCAAACGTTTCCTATAGTTGCAGATCAGACCTGCACAACGGTCAGGAGAAATTTTGGACCATTCCTCTTTACAAAAGTGTTTCAGTTCAGCAATATTCTTGGGATGTCTGGTGTGAATCGCTCTCTTGAGGTCATGCCACATCATCTCAATCGGGTTGAGGTCAGGACTGGGCCACTCCAGAAGGCGTATTTTCTTCTGTTGAAGCCATTCTGTTGTTGATTTACTTCTATGCTTTGGGTCGTTGTCCTGTTGCATCGTCCATCCTCTGTTAAGCTTCAGTTGGCGGACAGATGGTCTTAAGTTTTCCTGCAAAATGTCTTGATAAACTTTGGAATTCATTTTTCCATCGATGACAGTAATCCGTCCAGGGCCTGAGGCAGCAAAGCAGACCCAAACCATGATGCCCCCTCCACCATATTTCACAGTTGGGATGAGGTTTTGATGTTGGTGTGCTGTGCCTTTTGTTCTCCACACATAGCGTTGTGTGTTCTTTCCAAACAACTCAATTTTGGTTTCATCTGTCCACAGAATGTTTTGCCAGTAGTGCTGTGGAACATCCAGGTTTCTGTAAGTGTTTAGCTGACACTCTAGGATTCTTCTTCACCTCATTGAGCATTCTGCGCTGTGCTCTTGCAGTCATCTTTACAGGACGACCACGCCTAGGGAGTGTAGCAACAGTGCTGAACTTTCTCCATTTGTAGACAATCTGTCTTACCGTGGACACATGGACATCAAGGCTTTTAGATATACTTTTGTAGCCCTTTCCAGCTTTATGTAAGTCAACAATTCTTGATCGTAGGTCTTCTGAGAGCTCTTTTGTGCGAGGCATGGTTCACATCAGACAACGCTTCTTCAGAACAGCAAATTCAAAACTGGTGTGTGTTTTTTATTGGACAGGCCAGCTTTAATCAACACATCCAATCTCATCACATTGATTGGACCCCAGGTTGGCTGACTCCTGGCTCCAGTTAGCTCTTGGAGAAGTCATTAGCCTAGGGTTTCACATACTTTTTCCACCCGTCACTATGAATGTTTACATGTTGTGTTCAATAAAAACATGAAAACGTACAAATATTTGTGCGGTATTAGTTTAAGCAGACTGTGTTTCTCTATTGTTGTGACTTAGATGAAGATCAGAACACATTTTATGACCAATTTATGAAGAAATCCAAGTAAGCCCAAAGGGTTCACATACTTTTTCTTTCAACTGTATATACAACTATATTTTATCTTTCACATTCTTGATTATGCCACAGGTCCTCATCAACATCGTATTGAATGTTTTCCCTTGCAATGCACCGAGGGAAATACCTCCTTGCATGGCGTATCCATCCCTGGCAGTCCTCTGCACCCATTGCCAGGCAACCAGCATTCATTGCCTCCAGGAGGGGCATCTGCTCATATGGCCTGTGATCATACACCTTCATTTACATTTAGTCATTTAGCAGACGCTTTTATCCAAAGCGACTTACAAGTGGGGTAGGTTATGGAAGCAATTGGGACAGTACAAGTACAACAAAAGCATAAGTGCAATCAAAAAGAAGACTAGTCTCATATAGCCTAACACAGTTAGGGTAGTTTTTTTTATGGGTAGAGAAGAAAAGAGTAGAGAAGAAAATAGAGTCAGAACAGATCAGTCAGATGTTGGCGGAAGAGATGTGTTTTCAGGCGTTTCTTAAAGATGGCCACAGAATCTGCAGATCTTGTAGCAGTGGGCAGATCATTCCACATAGGTGGAACAGATCCGGAGAAGGTGCGGGAGAGATTTTTTACCTTTATGGGATGGCACCACAAGACGCCTTTCGTTTGCAGAGCGTAGGGATCTGGCGGGTACATATGTCTGTATTAGGGAGTGAAGATAAGGTGGTGCCAAACCAGTGGTAGTCTTGTAGGCCAGGAGCAGAGTCTTGAATTTGATGCGAGCAACTATAGGGAGCCAACCTTCCACCTCCAAGCAGAGAAGAACTCCTCGATTGGGTTCAGAAAAGGCGAGTATGCAGGGAGGAATTGCATCATAATACGAGGCTGTGCTGCAAACCATTCATTCACAAGGCGAGAGTGGTGGAAAGCAACCACTCTCGCCCAAATGATGACATACAGACTCATGCCAGGCCTCAACAGCTCTCTCTCTTCGGGTGGAATCAGTATTTCTTTCAATGCATCAAGAAATGTGATGAGGCGTTCTGTATTGACTGTACTGAAAACACTGTGAATTACCTATTCTCATTCCGAAGAAGCCTGACAATAGATGCCACAGTGCTCCGACTCAGAATGGGCTGGACTCTTTGTCCAGCCTCTCTAAAAGACAAGCCATGATTGATGACATGGTCAATAATTGTTGCCCGAATTTCATTTGAAACTTGAGCTTGATTTTGTCCTCTTGCTGCTGCAGCTCCTCCACCACGCACACGAGCTCCTCTTCCTCGGGCGCCTCTGCCATGGCCTCTTACTCTTCTTCCGTGCCTATGGCCTCTTTGATCCATGCTTGCAAACAGCAATACAGAGGCGGCATCTTTTGTAGAGGGATGAGGATTGATTGCTGATTGAAGAGTTGTGCAGACAAGTTTCACACAGGTGCATTGGAGATTCATAATTATGCAAGTAACTTCTATCAGCTGTGAATAGATGTTTTCCTTTTGTTCAACACAGTGAATCCAATGGAGTTTGGGATCTTTCAATGAGATCAGTGGTGACTGTTTTGACAAAGGGTCTGAAAAATGTGTGAAACAAATGAAAAAGTGTTAAGGCATTTGAAAGAGAAGATTTCTGCTGTGCTAAGAATGTGATGATGAAGATCAAGTGGATCCCAGTTTCACTGAGCGTGTCTTAGCAGATGAGAAAAACTGTTATGTCATGTATGGAAGCAAATAAGAGACATAATGTTTTGAAATTTAACAGCCTATGAATAATTGATTTTGAATTATTTTACTTTGGAAACCATGTATCTGAATTTATTTGTTTCGAATTTACCTCTATGAAATTTAAATATGAAAATTCTTGATTTCCAATTTAAAAACCTGAATTTAATGCTCACAAATTCAGATTTAAAAAAAAACAATTTACAGAATTTCAGATAAAATAAATTCAGATTGATCAAATTTGATTGCTCTTATTCAGATCTCAAATTTCAAGTTAATACTTTTCAAAGAAAACATATGTCTAATTCGACTGCTCAAATTCAGATCGAAAAATTCAAGTTAAATATTCACATGGTAACATCCGGGCTACCCAGGATAGGAAATCAAACGATTACATATATGTAATTCCAATATATGGAAAACAAATGATTAAACCGAATCATTGAACCGAACCAAGGAACCGAACCGACGTCGGTCGAAAAATAATAATAATAATAGTTCCAAAAAATAATTAGCAACAACATACTTTTGTTCTGTAGAGTCTGATTGTACATAAACAGCAAACTTACCGGAGCGCCTTCGTTTTCCCTAGAAGTCATCTTCTTAACAGGTTTAATATCCGTGCCTTCTTGGATCATGACAGACAGTCAGGTTGTCGTGCTCTGATAGGCCGCCCGACGTCGGTTCATTGGTTCGGTTCAATGGTTCGGTTCAATGGTTCGGTTCAATTGGTTCTGATCAATGGTTCAGTTCATTGGTTCGGTTCAATGGTTCGGTTCAATTGGTTCTGATCATTGGTTCGGTTCAATGATTCGGTTCATTGGTTCGGTTCAATGATTCGGTTCAATTGGATCGGTTCAATGCTTCGGTTCAATGGTTCGGTTCATTGGTTCGGTTCAATGGTTCGGTTCAATTGGTTCGGTTCAATGGTTCGGTTCAATTGGTTCTGATCAATGGTTCAGTTCATTGGTTCGGTTCAATGGTTCGGTTCAATTGGTTCTGATCATTGGTTCGGTTCAATGATTCGGTTCATTGGTTCGGTTCAATGATTCGGTTCAATTGCAGACAGGCTCTGGGCTCAACTGTTTTTCCTATCCTGGGTAGCCCGGATGTTACCATGTGAATATTTAACTTGAATTTTTCGATCTGAATTTGAGCAGTGGAATTAGACATATGTTTTCTTTGAGAAGTATTAACTTGAAATTTGAGATCTGAATAAGAGCAATCAAATTTGATCAATCTGAATGCATTTTATCTGAAATTCTGTAAATTGTTCTTTTTTTGTATCTGAATTTGTGAGCATTAAATTCAGGTTTTTAAATAAAGAATTTTCATATTTAAATTTCATAGAGGTAAATTCGAAACAAATAAATTCAGATACATGGTTTCCAAAGTAAAATAATTCAAAATCAAGTATTCATAGGCTGTTAAATTTCAAAACATTATGTCTCTTATTTGCTTCCATAGTCATGACATTTATTTCTTGGATCAGGTTTAGTGGGGTTCGCGACCCTCTGGTGGTTCATGAGGGAACTGCAGGAGTTCGTGAGACACACTGAATGTTTCCATTATTTTAACAAAAAATGGCAAAGAAATGTTTAGAAATAACTATAACGCTAACAAAAACCTCAAAAGAGATATAAATAAATGTTCTACTGATTGAAAGTGGAGCAGCTCTCAGAGGGTTCCTCAAGTCAAAGAGGCCGGCTGACAAATTCTTTTTAAAAGCCAAAGGTTCAGTCACGTGACTCGTGTTCAGTGTGTTATTATGTGTTTATTTCTAATATCTGAAGCGACCGGCAGCTGACGACGTGTTTGATGGAGTGAAGGGTGAATGATGTTGGATGTTGCTCTTATTTAAACTCACATCCTGTTGTAAATACAGTCAGAATAATCAACTGTAGACTTTGAGGGTAAGAATATTGTTCATATGAATATGAGATGACGAGAGAATGTTCTTGACTCTCTCTGCCTCTATCTCTCTCATTCAAAGTGCGTTAGAGATGCGTCACACATGATCAGTGTGTGTGTGTGTTTGTGTGTCAGATCTCATTGTTTTAATGTTTCACTGGGTTAGTAAATGTGTTCTGCTGACTTCAGCATTACAGTTCAAATGTGACTTCAGACAAAAAGTCTTTTTGTGTTTCATTTTCAAAGAAAAACTTTTGGTTTTGATTGCGTGAGCGACTCACACATGACAGTAAAAGTCCTTTAAACACCTTCACTGCATCACTCACGACCATTCAAATTCAGGACGAATAAAGAAAAGACTTCTTCTGTCAGTCTTGTCGTATCAAAAAAGTTTCGCGTTAAAAATCTTGAATGTGATACTCAGTGATGATGATGATATATAGATAAGACTTTATATCAGAAGATCATCTGTGATGTTTCCTCATACTGAACATAACTTCACATGTTTACTTTTCTGAATCTGAATGAGGACATTCCACAGACGCACAAAGAATAATACAACTGTGGTTGTTTGTACACTTCAGTGCTCGTTTGTGTTAACATGTTTCACTAACAATTCAACAACACAAATAAAATGTCACACTCTCGTGTACTGTCAAAACACTCACGAGCGCGTAACTGCGGGAAGTGCGCGTTCGTGATAAAGGAGTGAGCGAGCGCGCGAGTGCGTGTGAAGCGGTGCTCGTGACGTCACGCGCGTGAGATTATTTTGAACGGGGGTCAAGATGGCGGAGACGAGCAGGTTAAAGCATCGAAATCACATGGGACGGAATGGCACCGGTACCGAATACACCGAAGGTAAATTACACATCGAGGTGGACAAACGAAGCGCGACACAGCGCGTTTGTGCGCGTTTAACGGTCGCGGCGGCGCGTGATAGTCTGTTGGCGGGAGGCGCGTGCAGGCAGGCCAGCTCTTTCGCTGCAGTAAAATAAATAGTGAATTAATAAATATATAAATATCTCTCCTTGAATGAGTTTGTCTTATATTCTGCATTACCGACCGATGTGTGGCTGTAAATATCTGAATTAAGTCAGTATTCAAATTTAGACCGTAAATCCTGTCAGGTGACAACAAGCGTCTGACAGGTGAATAGAAATGATGTTTGTCTTTAAATTGTTAACGTTATAGATTCATAGAGAGAGATTCATTTGTGTTTAATACTATTGGCTCATACAGTAAATCTGGATAGAATGTAAATTTGTGATTTATGTAAATAAGACTGTTGTTGTGATTATATGTAACGTTAACGGTCGAATCTTTGATGCTTTGGATTTAAAGGCTTTCGATGTCATTCAGATCTTTATGTTTAAGGTTGTATATTATTTTTAAAGTACTCGCATGTGTACTCACAATAAAAGAAGTTTACTGCTTTTTAATTCAATTAAAAGGTGTTTTACAGTAAATACATAGATGTGTTAAACACACAAGACAAAAAGGGCATTATGAAGTACAAAGAATACATGATATTATTGCAAATCTTTCATAAGATTTACCCTGCTGTTATTTAAAATAATAATGTGTGGCTCTGTATTTAACTGTTCCAGATAGAATACTGAAGATAAAGTCAATAATGATGACACATGAAATAGTATTTTGTTTCTCAGGGTGTCTGCTACTGTAAGTGTGATGCTGTTATGATGTTATTACTCTTGATAGTGACACGATGTTCTAGAGAAGGAATCAACATCACGTGTGTTTGGATCATATATAATCAACATTTATTCAGAGTGTTATTTATCCATCGTAGTGCTGGAGGTTCTGGAGATGGAGTTCTTATTTGTGTTTCATTAAAGAATACATAATTAGGGATTTTCAATGTCCTATGTTGGTTTCTGGAGTGTCCAACAACAAGTTTATGTAGATTGAAGGTGTTAAACACTATTATTTTGTAATCAAAGGCTGTTATTCTTCCCTTACTTCTTGACTGACTCTCAGATGATTCGTTCCGCAATTCATCTGTCTAATCCCCTCCTATCCGCTAGCCTAGTCTGATGTGATTGGTCAGAGGGTCTAGTCTGATGTGATTGGTCAGAGGGTCTAGTCTGATGTGATTGGTCAGAGGGTCTAGTCTGATGTGATTGGTCAGAGGGTCTAGTCTGATGTGATTGGTCAGAGGGTCTAGTCTGATGTGATTGGTCAGAGGGTCTAGTCTGATGTGATTGGTCAGAGGGTCTAGTCTGATGTGATTGGTCTACTGTGAAGAATGCTCACGAGCTAGTGTTTGGGGATGAAGAGTGAAGGTTTCGCGGGCAGTCCTAGCAAAAAGCAGGCTGGGACTATATGTAGTGACGTAAATCCGCGGCGGTTCATGAATCGGACTACGGACAACTCGTTTGCTGTATTCAGAGTCGACTCACTTTTTCCCATATATTAGGGCAGGGCAAAAAAAATCGATTTAAAATGCGTTTGATTAAATATCGATTCTCAAAAGCTGTGAATTTTTTTTCCTTCATATTTCCGCACGCATTGAACATTTATTAATGTGAATGATTTTGCTACTACTATTCACTAGATGTCACTTTTCTACATCAGTAGGAACTTTACAGGGAGTGTATCGTTCATTCATTGCTTCATTAACATGGTGGATGTGGGTGTGTCATCTAATTTAACATCACCTTCACATAAAAGACACCGGTTCATATGATTGCAGGCCCTCTTTAAAGCTATTGTAAAAATTTTGTTCGTTATACTGTATCTTAAATGTAAAATGACCTGCTCTGTTTCAATATACCATATTGTGTTTAAAGTTTAGTATACAGGTTTGTGCCTCTTCGTTTCATTTTTTAATTGACCATTGTAATATGATATTTACTGATCTTTTTTAGAAATATTTATAGGATATGTATTAAATCTATAATCATTTAGTCTCTGATGTTTCTCCAGAAGTGAATGAAGCAGTTGTTCAAATACATGAGCTCAGTTTGTGACTAAACTCTGATGGAGAGGTTTGTGAGATTTCAGGAAATATCTGGGACTCAGTGATGTCTCTGAGAAATATGAAAGAGATGTGTGTGTGTGTGTGTGTGTGTGTTTGGAGAGCTGAATGTAATGTTAACCTCTTCAGGGCGTTGTTTCTTGTTTGTGGGTAATTGTCTTTATGACATTCATAGATCGACAAGGCTTTGCTTAAGCCAGGACTATGCTTTAGTTCAATTAGGATATTAAGTCGCTTTTATTAAATGGTCTTAGATAAAAACATTTTGAGCATCTTGAGACCAAACATGTTTAAATAAATGTCAGGTTAAGTTTTTTGCAGTTAAGAAAGCTCAAACTTTCATTTTAGTCTTGGATTAGTCCTGCGATTGTCTCTTTACATGAGTTATGATCATATTCTCACATGACTCAAGTGTTGTCTTCATTGTGTTGTGTTGTGTTTTGTTATTGTTTCTTGAGCTGATCATGTTTGACACACGAGTGTGAATTACAGCGCTGTCTGTTCCCTCTAGTGGCAGAAATTCTCTGAGGTTGTGTTGTAGTGTTTCTCTCAGGCATCAGTGATTTGTTCTACTTGATCTGTTTTGTGTAATTTTCAGAAACTATGGTTGTAGTGTCATTGTGTGTGTGTGTGTTTGCAGGCGTGTCTGGGGTGGAGGATGTTCGGCATAAGATGGACTCGGATGAGATAGATGATGAACCTCTGCTGGAGGAGGTCAAGGTGTCCGGTCCGGTCCAGATCGTCATCGCACATGAGGACAATCACGAGTTTTCACTGGCTGAAGATGTTCTGGAGAGGATCCTCATGCAGGAGCACGTGCGAGATCTCAATGTGGTGGTGGTGTCTGTGGCTGGCGCCTTCCGTAAGGGCAAATCCTTCCTGCTGGACTTCATGCTCAGATACATGTACAACCAGGTCAGAACAGAACACCTGTATGTAGTGTCCTCATCATCACGTGATCTTCCTCAGGCTCGCTGTGACCTCATTTCAGGTCTCAGGAGGACAGGGCTTTCTTGTTCTTGTGTACTGACAGTGTGAGGTTGAATCTCTTTAAACTGAGTCAAAGGCTCCGACACAACAGTGGTCCGCGGTGTGAAATGTTCGTAATGAAACCTTACACATTAAAATGTAATAACATGTGATCATATGACGGGTGTACTTGTGAGTCTTTGGATCGGCTTTAAGCAGCTTTGGGCTTGATGTGATTTTGCGGAAACTCTCTTTTGTGTGTTCAACACAAAGTCTTTTGTTTTGCTGTTGAGAGTTTTGTTATGGGGTGTTTGGGGTGGACGTCACCCCTGTGCTGTACATACAGTCAGTGTTGTTATGTCATAGTTCCCATCAAAATGAGAATTCAGTCATCAAACCTGCGTGAGCGTCTTTCTGCAACAGAACACAAAAGAAGATATTTTAAAGAACAACATTGAACCTCTGAAATATAGAGATTTACAAAGGCTGTTACACAGCTGTTCAACTGGATGACTCCGCTGGTTTTATTCAGAGTTAAATTGAACTGGAACTATTGTTTAGACATCCGTGATCCGTGTTATGCCACATGCAAAGTTTGTGTGACGTGAGAACTCATTCTTTATGGTGTTTGTGTCCGCAGAGCTCAGGCTCGTGGTTGGGGGGGAATGATGATCCTCTGAAGGGCTTCACCTGGCGGGGCGGCTGTGAGCGAGAGACCACGGGTATTCAGGCCTGGAGTGAAGTGTTTGTGGTGGAGAAACCTGACGGCAGTAAGGTGAGAATGAGCTGAACCAAGGGGCAATCTTGTGGTCTCTCTCATGAAACCAACACGGAAGTGACTAAACCTGCAATTTACAGACTGGCTGCTATAGCTGACTCCAAAACACAGCAGAATCTCATTGAGCCCAATGTTAAAATGACCAACAAAAAAACATGTTTACAGCCTGGTACAAAAATGATTTTGGTCTATATAGGTCAACTGTTAGGGGGGTGAATTGTTTTATAACTCATCTGTTTAGATTATATTAAGACTTAAAAATCTGCATTATTAAGGGCGTGGCCACTTGAGTGACAAGTGTCCATTTAGCTTTCACATGCACATGTTTTTTGGTAGTTTCAGGTAATTTACCTCGAGAGCAAGCTGTAAACCGCTGTAACCGTTTAAATGTAAACCTCCAATACGTCGAGCTTGGCGGCTGTGGTTTGTTTTCATTAACCAGGCACATCAGCTCTACCCACGTCTTGCCTCTATGCCCATTTTCGATTTGTCCGGGAGTCACGCGCGATGATGCGATGCCAAGAAGGCAATGACCGTCTCTGCTTACATTAAGCTTCATTTTTACTCTTCACAAACCTATGGGTGATGCCACAGACACTACGTCCATAAAGCTGAACACATGACGGCTTTCTGTAAGAAAGACACACAAGAACAGTTCTGAAAGACAAACAGAAGTCATCAAAACTGAAATAATCACTCCTTAATTTTGGCCGCTTTGAAACCATGTGACGTGTAAAATACTCTTGTCCTGCTGTGTTTTTACTGAGTGATTATTGTGACATTTTTGTGTTATCTTGTGCTCATTTGTTAAATCTATTGATGTTGAGATGAATTATTGCAAATCATAATTCCTTTCTTAGAAATGTCATATGATGAAGGCTAACAGACTCATAAAGCAGCGCTCACATTGATTAGATATTCCTGGAGAGCTCCTGGTGTGAATGTGCCCATGGGTTTGTTGTGTAAGATCAGACGTGTGTGTGTGTGTGTGTGTGTAGGTGGCTGTGCTGCTATTGGACACACAGGGAGCGTTTGACAGTCAGTCCACCATTAAAGACTGTGCTACACTGTTTGCTCTCAGCACTATGACCAGCTCGGTGCAGGTACAACACACATCACATCTTCATCACATGAGAAACATGACAGAACATGTGCGAAACATCCTGTCTATCTTCCTTCACAGGTTTATAATCTTTCCCAGAACGTTCAAGAAGACGACCTGCAGCATCTTCAGGTGAGACGAGGATTGAGCACTGAAGTGAGGGTGTGACATAACAGTACATTAGTGATTTATTGCTCTGTTTTCTGTTGAAGCTCTTCACAGAGTACGGCAGACTCGCCATGGAGGAGATCTACCTGAAACCGTTTCAGGTACCCTCAGAAACAAACTACTGCCTAAAATAAAAACCCTATTTTTCATGACACATTGCAGCATTTATTGTAAATAGATTTCAATGTGGGTCATTCTCTTTTTTATAATTCATGTGTTAAAATCTGAAAATGCACGTCCAGCCTCTAGTGACTATCCATCTAAAATGACGTATGTACGACAGCTTGGGCGGAGCATCCGTTAACTCCTCCCCTTCAACTGCTAGTCTGCTGCCAGTTCCATTTTAAATGTAATGGCTGTTTTTATACATTAAATCGCAGCGAAAACACAAGTCCCGCCTACTATCTGTTCCTCATTTGAAATTCGGAAATGCATCAGAATACAATAGTAAAAATAATCGCAACATCCAGTTCACAGGGACTTTAATTCTTTATAATCAATGCACAGAAACACTGTTTTGCCTGTATTCTTTCTCATCATTCTGCTTAAAATCTACATTTATATATATATATTTTAATTGTTTATATTTCAGTCTGTTTATTTACATAAACATTTACTTTATTTTATCCTTCACTTAGCACCTTGTTTTAATTTAACTTAAATATTTGTACTTATTGTCCGTCTTTTGTTTTTGTATGTCTAATGCTTTGGCAAAATTGTAAGCACACACAACCATGCCAATAAATACCTTGATATTGAAAATACTGTCACTTAAACGTGTGTGTGTGTGTGTGTGTGAGAGATGGTGACATGTGTTACGCAGTGATGTGATATCTGTGTGTGTTTCTGTATACAAATGTGTGTGTGTGTGTGCGTGCAGTCGCTAATGTTTCTCCTACGAGACTGGAGTTACCCTTACGAACACGCTTACGGACTGAGCGGAGGAAATCAGTTCCTGGAGAAGAGACTGCAGGTGGGTCACGTGACACATGTGGTTCTTGCTGTATGTGTCACTCAATAACATGTGTGTTGATCTTGTGAATCCTGAATCTCAGGTGAAACCGAATCAACACGAAGAGCTGCAGAACGTCAGGAAACACATTCACTCCTGTTTCTCCAACATCAGCTGCTTTCTGCTGCCTCACCCCGGCCTCAGAGTCGCCACCAACCCAAACTTTGATGGGCGGTTACGAGGCAAGACACGCCCCCTGAGAAAATAGTGTTTGGTCCCTTTTTATTTGGACATTTATTCTATATTTCTATTTCATTTCTCCGGTGTGTAGATATCGATGACGAGTTCAAGCGTGAGCTGGTAAATTTGGTTCCACTGCTGTTGTCTCCAGAGAATCTGGTTGAGAAAGAGATCGGTGGGTCTAAAGTCACCTGTCGAGATCTCCTCCAGTATTTTAAAGTAAGATGCTGTCTGTTCACGACACACACAGACTCATCATCCATACCTGACGACCACGATGATCAGACGTGTGTTCTCTCTATCAGGCTTACATGAAGATCTATCAGGGAGAAGAGCTGCCGCACCCCAAATCAATGCTGCAGGTCTGAATGTGCTGACGCTCAACATGTTAACCATCTGATGAAAGTGTGTCATGTGACCTCAGGCTTTAGCTCCATGTCTCATGTCATCAGGATGTTTGTCTTTGTGTTGGTCAGGCGACGGCTGAAGCCAACAATCTGGCAGCAGTAGCGGGAGCTAAAGACACATACAGCAGGAGCATGGAGCAGGTGAAGCACGTGAGGTCTTCACACTGAAATCTCTGCTCTGTCCGCCCGGCCCGTGATCAGGTGTTTACCTCTTGTGCGCAGGTGTGCGGAGGAGACAAACCCTACATCGCCCCCGCTGACCTGGAGCGCAGTCACAGCGACCTGAAGCAGAGCAGCGTCCGTCAGTTCCGTGCCGTCAAGAAGATGGGCGGTGAAGACTTCTGTCGGCGCTATCAGGAGCAGCTGGAGCAGGAGATCGACCAGGTGTACGCCAGTTTCGTCAAACACAACGGCGGAAAGAACATTTTCTTTGCGGCGCGCACACCCGCCACGCTCTTCGCCCTGATGTTCGCCATGTACATCATCTCTCTGGTTACGGGCTTCGTGGGTATAAACTCTGTGGCGGCGTTGTGTAATCTGATGATGGGCGTGGTGCTGGTGTCGCTCTGCACCTGGGCTTATGTCAAATACTCGGGCGAGTTCAGAGAGGTGGGCAGCTTCATCGACTGTGTGGCAGAAACTCTGTGGGAGCAGGTGTGTATCTCAACCTCACAAACAGTCATCTCTCCGCGTCTGATCTCGGTCTCATTCATTAATTTCTCATCTTCTGTTTTCTTTCATTCTGGTGTTCAGGATTCTTTTTTTTGTGTCTAGAATCATGTTGTGTATTACAGATCTTCATTTAAACACATAGTGAAGCGTTTAGATTTCAGGAGCGCTTAATTTTATATTAATTCAGTTCCATTCATATTTTTTTGGGGCGTGTGATGTTTTTATTTTTCATGTTCATTTTAGATTTTTTGAATGACAATAACCTTATTTATTGCTGAAAGTGACTTGACATACAGCGCCCTATCATCATCGGTGCACTGCAGCGCCAGGCGCGACACAAGTGTTTATTACTAGTTTCAGTCCCATGCAGTTCACATTTTCACGTCATGCACCACGTTGTTTAAATATCAAATGCATTTGTGTCCATGGGCGTCCTGGTCTGAACACAAGGTGTGTTTAGTCGCATTGTTGGCGTGTTGCTATTTTAAGGCAACTGAAATGGACTGCTCACTGACCGACTGAAACCTGCTCTTAAGTCGATGGCGCAATATGTTTTGAGGGTTATTCAAATATTAGGGTTACAATGTAAAAGATAATTATTGTGTACATAGGATATAAAAATCCGGCTTGTCCTGTAGATGGTCTGCTTGCATGAATTAACCTCGGGCATGAGCAGACATTTCCTCTCTGGAGAAGCGTTCAGTCTGCGGTGTAAATAGCGAATCCGCCATGGGGTGAGCGCAACTGGCTATTAAAGGTCCAGAGTGTAATATTTTGCAGGATCTATTGACAGAAATACAATAAAATATACATAAGTATGTGTTCAGAGGTGTATAAAGAGCTCACACAATGAAGCGTTATGTTTTTATACCTTAGAATGAGAGATTTCTATCTACACACACCACGGGTCCCCTTGTATATAATTGGCCTTGTTCTCTCAGCCGTCGCTGTGTTTGGAGTGAGAGGGGTGGAGTGAGCGGCTGGTTGCAATTCACAACCTTGCCGCTAGATTTCACTGACTGTACCTTTAAAGGGAATGGGAGCTCTGATTGGTTTACGGCACGTTTTGCCCAAAACACACCCATTACTCCTTAAGAAAATATGGACAACTGTTATAGACCATGCGCTGGACACGCCGGACATTTTTCTTGTCATTTAACTAGCAAAAGTGGATTCAGACACACCCTGAGTGCACCTGCACCACTCGCTTTAGTCCATGTGTTTAGATCCTTAAAACAGTGTTATGATCTTGAGTGCATGATCACTGTGATCTGATTTCAATGAATATTGTAAGTGATGAGACCTCCTGCAAGGCTTTCTGTCTCTCTGTAATGTCTCCATCTTTTCTCACTTCATGCTCAAACAGAGGACACCCAGGAAGGTGAGATGTCAACTCTGCCCTCTAGTGGCCATACTGTGCATCATTCACCCGTGTGTGAGTGAGAGACATACTAACACTCGCTCCTCTTTTCAGGTGTTTTCCAAACTTTTTGAAGTCGCCAGGAGTAAAGTGACGCTGGGCGCTCTGATGCCATCCCAGAGACAGAGACTTTCATCAAACAACAACCTCAAGAAGAGAAACTAGCCCATAATACGCTCTGTGTTACCTCAGAGCCGGCTCTCTCCTGACCCTTCATCTTATCTGTCTGCTGTCTGAGGTGGTGACCGTTCTAGACTTGAGGAAAGTGTGTGTCTGTGAGCTCACACGCGCGGTTTACACAGACGTCACATCATCAACACTTTTATACATGAAACTGAAGTCATGTGACAGTATTACAGCTGGAGATCAGACGCTGAACTTCATCATTCCCTCCACACATCTGATGTGTCCTGTACAGTCTGGATTTTTAAACTCCTCACTTATAAGGCATGTGTATCAGATAGACGTGTATAATGAAACATTTTCTATCCTTTTTTTGTAGCCGGAAGAACAAATGTTTCATGTAGGCCACAGATGTTTATTTGAAACAATGCTTTTGTGTTGAGGACATGCGCACACACACATTTTTGTGTTCATGTCATGTAAACATTCCAACTTTGTCAAGCATCAGAATGTTTATAATGTCGTTTTGTTATTCCTTTAATTTATTTTTCAATTTGATTAAAATGCATCACTATATATGAACTATTGTGTCTGATTTTTCATTATTAATGATTCACAGCAGCATTAATGTAATGATGTTTATGAAAGAGGGCTGTCCATTTCATGTACTGTCACATGTTTATTTGATGTATCTCAACATCTTTGGTTTTTCTCATCATCTTCAGCTATTTTCAACTTAGTCACTTTGTTTTTGGAGTTTCTGGAGTATGCAGAATGACCGCTATGTTGAAATATGGAAATAATATGTGATCATTGACACACGTTGATCTGCAGCCTTGTGTAACTTTAAACATGAAAACATCTCTATTGAAACAAATAAATGATTCTCATGCAGGGCCTCAAATGAATCAATTCATTGGTCTTTCTCTTCTTTTTTCATGTTTTTATGAATGATTTTCTGTTGTTTTGTTGTGCCGTTTGCTCAGAACTCTCTTTGTCCTTTTTTATCGTCTCTGTTTTTGTGAGTAATAAAAAGAGCGACAGACTTTCTACTGAACATTGATTCAATGCTTCCTGATGTTCGGTGTTTATTACAATTTTGGTGTCATATTGTTTTTTTTCCACACAGACACATCAAAGTGAAGATTTCCCAGAGATGTGAATTTTTTTATTTTTCAAGTATTTAAGCACCATCTATTCATAGACCTTTAGAATATTGATTTGATAAAATATGAAAGATATTGAGGTCAGTTAGAATGTCACACATTACACGCATACCAGATTTTCTTCTGTGTAATGTGAATATTACGGCACAGCGGATGATAAAACATAACATGACATTAATAAATGAAAACATCAGCAGAAATGAATGAGATTTAAAGGCTGAAAGTCCCATTCTCGCTTCTGATGTCAAATATAAAAATTTCACTGGTGTACATCACCATGTAAAAGACTAGAAATAAAAGCCCAGTTCACACAAACTCTAAATCTGAATCTGATATATGCACAAGAAAGACGGTTCCTATTTCTAAATGAAACTCAACTCAAACAGAGCGTCACTTTAGTGTTTTTGTTAAAAACAGATAACACATGATTCACAGAGTTTGTCATGATGTTGATTTACAGTGTTTTTGTTCATAATCATCAGAACACATTGCTCAATATTGTGATCATGTTTGTAAAACTCACAGCTCAACTGAGAATCATCTTTAAAATGACATGAATTCTCTTCTCATTCCAACACAAGCACCAATAAAACTGCGTGTAGATGTTTAGGGTCTTCTCAACTTCACAACCTGACAGAAACTGAATAAGAGAATTGTGTTGGAGAGAGTGGTGGGTTCAGGTGAGATACACCACACGTGTGTGTGCAAACCAGCTTTCTCAATGTGAAACACACAGTACTGCTGTACACACAACTGTCTGTGTGAAGATCTTTACAAAAGTGATGGAAATATTGAGAAATGTGTCTTAACCATCATGAACAAAACCGGCGATCGGCCCTTCAAGCTCTCACCCTGCACCTCACAGACACTGAAGACACCTGATGATGAACTACTGGCCTTAACCCCACCCCCTACCCATCAATCATCAGACTCCACCCTCATCTGTGCGTGCATCAGCACACTCTCCGCCCCCATAGAGATGACATGACACACAGGAGAGAGACGAGGAGAGATGTCAATCATCAGATGAAGTTATTTGAGATCTGACGCTGGTGCTCAAACAGGTCCTCCACATCTGCACTGTATGCGTCACCTAGACGACCAGAGAGAAGTTAACAGTTAACCAATCAGCACGCGTGAGAGGTTTGACGTCACATTCTCAATCAATCATCTCACCTGCGTGACAGCCGTACAGAAACACACGTGCTCCGTCATACCTGCAGCGACAGCGCATGACATTATTCTGAAAGTCTGACTCAGCCATGTCCAGCGAGGGGTTAACCTCCACCTACAGCACACACATTTACATTTACATTTACATTTAGACATTTAGCAGACGCTTTTATCCAAAGCGACTTACAAAGAGTTTAGGAGCAATAAGCGATAGTTCATACAGGAGCCATAATACATTAGGTGCCAATACAAAGTTACTGGTTTCAACAAAAGCTAGACCACTACCTGTTGAGAGAAAGGGTTAGTGTATTTTTTTTGTTGTTTGTTTTTTCATTTTTTCATTTGTTTGTCAAGTATTCACAGAAGAGATGGGTTTTAAGAAGTGTTTTAAATGTTGTGAGAGATGTGGTTGAACGGACAGAGTTAGGAAGAATGTTCCACCAGGAAGGAGTTGTGAATGAGAAAGAGCGGGAGAGCGATTTACTGCCCTTATGAGAAGGCAATACAAGCCGCCGCTGGTTTGCTGAACGCAGGGATCTTGATGGGGTGTAGGAGTGCAGGAGAGTGTGGAAGTAAGCCGGTGCAGATCCAGTGATAGTCCTGTAGGCAAGCATTAGTGACTTGAATCTGATACGGGCTGCAACCGGTAGCCAGTGAAGAGAGATGAAAAGGGAGTCACGTGAGCCCTTTTGGGCTGTTGGAAGACGAGGCGTGCTGCTGCGTTCTGAACCAGCTGAAGTGGTTTGACAGCCTTTGCAGGAAGACCAGCAAGGAGAGCATTGCAGTAGTCCAACTTTGAGATTACCAGGGCCTGGACAAGGAGTTGTGCCGCATGCTCTTTCTAATGTTGAATAAGGCATATCGGCATGACCGTGTTGTCTTTGCAATGTGATCATTGAAGGACAACTGTTCATCAAATATGACTCCGAGGTTCCTGGCTGTTTTGGAATGGGTGATTGTGGTATTGCCAAGATGGATGTTGAAATCGTGTTGGACCGTAGGTTGTGCCGGAAACACGAGTAGTTCGGTCTTGGCAGGGTTCAGCTGGAGGTGATGGTCTTTCATCCAAGCTGAGATGTCCTCGAGGCAGGATGTAATGCGAGCTGCTACAGTGGTATCGTCTGAGTGAAACGAGATGTAGATCTGGGTGTCGTCGGCATAACAGTGATATGAGAAGCCATGTGCCTGAATGATGGGTCCCAGTGATGTCGTGTAGATGGAAAAAAGCAGCGGTCCAAGCACCGACCCCTGAGGGACCCCAGTGATCATGTGGTGAGCCGTGGACAGCGAGCCCCTCCATGACACCCTGAAGGATCTGTCGGAGAGGTAGGATTTGAACCAGCAGAGGCGTGTGTGGAGAACACACACACACACACAAACACACACACACACCACACACACGCACAAGCACACACACACAAAAACAACACCACAGCATGAGAAACTGACTTGTGGATGTCGGAAAGAGCTGGAATTAGCTCGAGCTGTCCACAGGAGACACACACACAACAGAACACACACACAAAAACAACACCACAGCATAAGAAACTGACTTGTGGATGTCGTAAAGAGCTGGAATTAGCTCAAGCTGTCCACAGGAGACACACACACAACAGAACACACACACACAGTGTGTTGTGTAAGGGAGAGTCGTGGTCAGTGTTGTTATTTCTGCTGTCTGTTCACCTCAACTGAATAAAACACTTCAGTCCTGCTGTGACCAGAAAAGAATCTTGAATGGCTTTCCCATGTGCTGTGACACACAAACATTAACACTGAATGACTTGAATAACGACCAGTTTATGACATTCAATGGAAATGTTTGCTGCTTAAGTTCTCTGAGCTGAAATTCAAAAGGTTCCATTAGATGCTGGAATAAGTGTATTTAAAGCCTCGGGCGGGATGGAAACATGACTGAGATGATTCTGTGTTATCACTGACCGCACTCATGTGTTTAAACACCCACACACACTCTCACACACCATGCTTACAAAAGTTCTTCTCAGAACAGATCCCACTTCACCACCGTCACACTGCTGTTACACTTTTATAACCAATAACAAAACAATGGGCCTGTGCTAATGTTTCTTGTAGCTTCATCTCATTTGTGAATCTGTAAACCGTTTCCATCAGACGTGTTTCCCACTAAACAAAAGCAGCCTTCAAATAAAACTGAAAGAAAGATTTTTCAGATGAAGCCCAAACTCTGGCGTGACAATAAACGTCTGTGACTCTCTCACTCTCTCATTACTCTCCACAATAATCAAGGTCATTTTCTCAAACCTCTCCACATTTGCTCAGAGGGTTTTTCACACGAGAAAAATAACAAGCACACTTTTTGTGTTTTCATGTTTATTTTGTATAAAACTGTCTGCTGTTACTCTCACTCTACCCCCAAACATGTCTGCATTCTCACATTTTCAAATAAACATCATTTACTTTGACGTATGAGATGACCAGGTCAAAAATGACAGCAAATACTTTGATATTTTTATCTTTGTGCAGACACACACACACACACACACAATCACACTCCCATACATGTTGTTATTCTCAGTACGTATTACTATAATCTTATTGTTTATAAACTCACCTGGAAGATATAATCCCCCGGACGCACATCTGTGATGTCCACCCACTGACAGTCAATGTCATGACGGTACGTATCCCAGCAGCCCACAGAAATACCCTGATCACCCATGTTATAACACGAGAAATGCTTTGACAGACCTGTTCACAGACACACAAAACACAGTTACATATGTATGTTCAGAAGAACAGATTCACGGGTCGCTCAGTTGGACGGAGGTCAGAGGTCAACATCATGCAGACGTCTGAAAATAAACACACTTTCATAAACAATAACACTTCTGTCTATGTTTATAAATGAAAAAACCTTGCTCTCCATTAAATCTCATTCATGTCTGTGAGGAATAAATGCCATATTAAATAGAGATATTTTCTGAAGGCTTTATTGTATTTACCGTTGGGACAGTACGTGTCCTCCAGACAGAAACTGGCTTTGTGACCCTCAGCGACCTTTGTGCCATTCAGGGTCAGAAGGTCATAATGTGTAAAGATCTCAATACTGTGATAATGTCTGTAAAAGAGAAAAGAAAAGAAAACATCACATCTTAGAATGAATGAGAAGACAATGACTGTCACTGGACTCATTGTCTTCAACACTCTCTAATCTAACAGCTGTCATGTGACCACAATCCTGCCCTTTCATTGGCTCTTGAAACATCACGTGATGACTTCTGTGAAGTGTGTTATATCAGCGCTGCTCATTGACAAAAAAGAGCTTAACACACACGCACACGCACACACACGCACGCACGCACACACACACACACACACACACACCTGTGGCACTGGTGCCAGGTCCAGGATTCTTTGGTGGCTCGCGGTCTGAAATCGGCTCGTCCGAGGTTCATGATGCGTGAGGAGAATCGCAGCAGACGCCGGTGACCATACGGCCAGTGCATGCGCGCCGCAGATGATGACAGACAGTTCTCCTCGTGTGCGCAGGTGAGCAGGTGAAGCGGACGGTCCTCCAGATACGCGCTCTCCTGAACCAGCTGAGCGTCCACCACCAGATCAGGAGCGGCTGAGAACAAAACATACAAAGATTCACACTGAAAGCCATTCCAGAATACACTAGATTGGGTTTGTACAGTTTCAGAGAGTGACCTCCTACCGTCTGTACAGGTGACCCCGGCCGCTCTGGCTCCGCCCCCTCGAGGACAGTACACCTGGGTGTTTCGCCGGCACTGCTGGATGGACATCTCTGGCCCGACACAGTGAGTCCCACTCAGAATCACATCCTCAGACCCAGAGCTGCTCGACCAGAACCCCGTCTCCTGCACAAACACACCTCAAAAAGTCATCTGACTGAAACACAAGTTTTGTAAGGTATGGAAATACTTTAGAACACTTTGGATGTTAATGAGGTATAAAGCAAAGAGATCACCAAACAGAGGACTAGCTTTCCTCGGCAGTACATTTAAAATAACATCAGGTTTACAGTTAAAAAATGTATTGCATGACGTCCCCCCCCCCCCCCCCACACACACACACACACACACACACATGTTGGGTTTTCATGTTTTATGGGGACATTCCATCGACACAATGGTGTTTATACTGTACAAACTGTATATCATATTCCCTCTAAACCTCACAATCACACAACACTTTCTGCTCATTTAGATTTTCCAAAAAGTTGATTCTGTATGATTTATAAGCTTGTTTCCTCATGGGGACATTTCGTCCCCATATTGTAGGTTTACCCTTCTCTCTCACACACACACACACACGCTGACTCATCAGGAGTTCACAGTGATTCTATTAATGGCTCTCACTATTACAGTTAATTGACGGACATTATCAAATATTTTCCACCGTCTATTTAGCATGCACCACTTTTATAAGAACACAACTGTGATCTATTTTGAGTTTGTTTTCTCTCTCAGAGTTTCCTGAAACTGCAGAAGTCTGTAATTACTCTCAGCAGGAGAACTGAATGTGATGTTTGTACCTGATGGGCTGTAGAAGCGAAGCCGAAGCCGAGTTGTCTGCACACCACCATGGCTTCAGTAATGCTCCAGTTCTCACTGCACACTGAACCCCAACGCTTCTGACCGTTCACCTCCATCAACACCTCCACACGACCCTCCGCCGCCTCCCGACCGCCCGACAGACGCACCTGTGAAACACACGTGCGTGAAAACATCTTTATTGGATTTAATAATGCATGAATCGTTGTCATCAGTCTATTAAATGTGTGTTTGTGCCTGTGACAGGTGTGTGTGTGTGTCTGACCGTGGTGGACAGGTGTGTTTGGGGGACGTTGCAGCGCACAGATGCATCCTGGTTGTGTTTGCAGGAGTGTAGTGGAACCTCCTTAAAGCGACACTGTGTGATGGATCTCTCTCTCCCTGAACACTGAACAGCGTTCATATGGATCGGTCCAGTGCCTGCACACACACACACACACACACACACACAAAGACACACAGTAGAGGCTTTCAGACACGTGTGAGTGTTGATGTTCCACATGTTAACATCTGTGTCTCCTTTTCACCGCCTTCAGTTCACTGGCTAGAAATACTTCTTCATACACTTGTGTTTGTGTTTACACTTGTGTTTGGCTGAAAAGTCCGAATCTGGCCGGATCACAAGACAAACCTGCGCAGACGCATGTGGTGCAGACGCTCCTGTGATGTGGACGGTTTTTCAAACGACACACATTTAATAGATGAAAATAGCAGCGGGCTGGAAACTTGTGTATGTATAGACACATCTCCCTGTAATTTGTGTAGTTAGGTTATGCTGTCATCACAAGAGACGCTCACATCACCCCACACTATCCTCAAGCTGAGCAAGAATTCCTCTGAATCAGCCGCACAACACACATCAGACGCTCGTGCGCGTTCATTGTGTTCTGCAGATGATTGGAAATGGAGAGCACAAGAACCAGAAAGTGAACCAAAGGAAAAGGCGTGAGTTCTTCTGCTTTGATCTTAAATGAGTTTCCGGTGGAGTGATGAGGGATCAGGAAAGATCAGATCAGACGCACGCACAACGATTCCTTCTGCCGTTCAAACCACTGAAGAGTTTAGAGTTACAATCTCAACACACATCTCTATGTTTTTTTAAATGTTTTGCATAAAATCATCACATGCATAAAGAACATTCGCTGGAAATATAATCTTGATATGAACAGTGTCAAAGATGAATCTGAATGATTCATATAAATTGATGTCTGGTTTTATTATCATTCATCAGAAAAAGAAGATGTCCATGTGTGCTGGAGTGACCTTGACCCGCCTGTGCTCCTCTGAAAGCGTCTCTGGCCGAGCCCAAGCCCAGTTCTCTACACACCACACTGGCTGCAGACACATCCCACAGATGATCACACACCGTACCCCATTTGCCCTCTCGAAGCACCTCCACCCGACCCTCACCCACACGAGCCCCCGCTTTCAGACGCACCTGCACACAACACATGTATGAGTCATCTCATCTAGATCTTAGATCATGAACGGATTCATAGCATTATGAAGATCATTGAATGCAAATGTTTGGGTTTTTACATTCAGGGTGGGCGGGGCTTGTGGCTGTCCAGAGGCGGAGATCCTGGAGAACTGAGGTCCGGGGACGCAGCGCACCACCGCATGCATGCCACCGCTGCAGGGAACGTCAGTGCGCGGGACAGAGAGACGAACGTGACACTGAGCCAACGAAACCTCTGTCCCTGAACACTGAACCCTCTCCACCCAAGAACTCTTCTTACCGACCGCAGACCTGCACACACACACACGGACAGAATACAGACGGACGTCTCAAACTCATCTGCTCAAAATAAACACTAAATGAAACGTTACCGTGTGGCTGAATCCTCCATCTTTGAGTCCCACAGTTTCCTGTACAGGAGGAAGAAACACAAACCATAAAACAACAGAAGCATTTGAAACTCAATAAGCAGACGTCTGGAACCAAATGTCATGTTTGTGTTTCATGTGTCTATATGAAGAGTTCACAGTTATATGACAGAGAATCTCACACACGCTGCCAGAGGTCAAATAAACACACTGGTTTTGTGGTCATCAGACAAACACAAAGAGATCTCAATGTTCTCCAGTCAAACGTTCTTTTCTGTCTTATGTTATTTCTCTACACATATATGTCAGGCTTCATCTGAGCAGAACTTCATGTGGAGGACATGCATGAGAGGAGGAGAAACCAGGCGTAGTTTGGTCCAGAAACCATCAGGAATGTTCTCTACCTTCTGAGGAAAACCACACGCGTCTGGAATCCCACACATCACAATCCCACAAAGAATGAACGTGTGTGTTTGCTTCAGCGGAAAAAAAATACAATTCATCCCAAAACCTTCAGATGCATGAAAATATGTTCGAAGAGGATCCACGGCCAAACAGAGTCACTTCCAGGACATACATCAATGGTCAGAACAGAAACAGATCAATAAACTCAATAAAAAATCTGAAACAATTAAGATTCGGACAATCCAGAACAAATCCAACAAGATTCTCGGTGAGGAAATAAACCATAAGCTGTGTGTTTCTTCCAACTACATTTGCAACATTAATGTGTGTGACAGGCACAAGCATTACTGCACCGCATCGCAAGAAGATCACATCGAAAATAAACTTTCTCTCACAATAACACAGTTGAAGTGAAACAACAGAGAGAAACTATTGAGTCACATGGGTGGAGTCATGAACCTACTGACACAAACTAACTATTAAAAATCACCCATTGTGTGTGTGATGTGTGTGTGAGGTGAGCAGTGTGTGTGTGATGTGTGTGTGAGGTGAGCAGTGTGTGTGTGATGTGTGTGTGAGGTGAGCAGTGTGTGTGTGATGTGTGTGTGAGGTGAGCAGTGTGTGTGTGATGTGTGTGTGAGGTGAGCAGTGTGTGTGTGATGTGTGTGTGAGGTGAGCAGTGTGTGTGTGATGTGTGTGTGAGGTTAGACAGTGTGTGTGTGATGTGTGTGTGAGGTGAGCAGTGTGTGTGTGATGTGTGTGTGAGGTGAGCAGTGTGTGTGTGATGTGTGTGTGAGGTGAGCAGTGTGTGTGTGATGTGTGTGTGATGTGTGTGTGAGGTGAGCAGTGTGTGTGTGATGTGTGTGTGAGGTGAGCAGTGTGTGTGTGATGTGTGTGTGAGGTGAGCAGTGTGTGTGTGAGGTTATACAGTGTGTGTGTGATGTGTGTGTGAGGTGAGCAGTGTGTGTGTGATGTGTGTGTGAGGTTAGACAGTGTGTGTGTGATGTGTGTGTGAGGTTAGACAGTGTGTGTGTGATGTGTGTGTGAGGTTAGACAGTGTGTGTGTGATGTGTGTGTGAGGTTAGACAGTGTGTGTGTGATGTGTGTGTGAGGTGAGCAGTGTGTGTGTGATGTGTGTGTTAGGTGAGCAGTGTGTGTGTGATGTGTGTGTGAGGTTAGACAGTGTGTGTGTGATGTGTGTGTGAGGTGAGCAGTGTGTGTGTGATGTGTGTGTGAGGTTAGACAGTGTGTGTGTGATGTGTGTGTGAGGTGAGCAGTGTGTGTGTGATGTGTGTGTGAGGTTAGACAGTGTGTGTGTGATGTGTGTGTGAGGTTAGACAGTGTGTGTGTGATGTGTGTGTGAGGTGAGCAGTGTGTGTGTGATGTGTGTGTGAGGTGAGCAGTGTGTGTGTGATGTGTGTGTGAGGTTAGACAGTGTGTGTGTGATGTGTGTGTGAGGTTAGACAGTGTGTGTGTGATGTGTGTGTGAGGTTAGACAGTGTGCGTGTGATGTGTGTGTGAGGTGAGCAGTGTGTGTGTGATGTGTGTGTGAGGTGAGCAGTGTGTGTGTGATGTGTGTGTGAGGTTAGACAGTGTGTGTGTGATGTGTGTGTGAGGTTAGACAGTGTGTGTGTGATGTGTGTGTGAGGTGAGCAGTGTGTGTGTGATGTGTGTGTGAGGTTAGACAGTGTGTGTGTGATGTGTGTGTGAGGTGAGCAGTGTGTGTGTGATGTGTGTGTGAGGTGAGCAGTGTGTGTGTGATGTGTGTGTGAGGTGAGCAGTGTGTGTGTGATGTGTGTGTGAGGTTAGACAGTGTGTGTGTGATGTGTGTGTGAGGTTAGACAGTGTGTGTGTGATGTGTGTGTGAGGTTAGACAGTGTGTGTGTGATGTGTGTGTGAGGTTAGACAGTGTGTGTGTGATGTGTGTGTGAGGTTAGACAGTGTGTGTGTGATGTGTGTGTGAGGTTAGACAGTGTGTGTGTGATGTGTGTGTGAGGTTAGACAGTGTGTGTGTGATGTGTGTGTGAGGTTAGACAGTGTGTGTGTGATGTGTGTGTGAGGTGAGCAGTGTGTGTGTGATGTGTGTGTGAGGTTAGACAGTGTGTGTGTGATGTGTGTGTGAGGTTAGACAGTGTGTGTGTGATGTGTGTGTGAGGTGAGCAGTGTGTGTGTGATGTGTGTGTGAGGTGAGCAGTGTGTGTGTGATGTGTGTGTGAGGTTAGACAGTGTGTGTGTGATGTGTGTGTGAGGTTAGACAGTGTGTGTGTGATGTGTGTGTGAGGTGAGCAGTGTGTGTGTGATGTGTGTGTGAGGTTAGACAGTGTGTGTGTGATGTGTGTTTGAGGTGAGCAGTGTGTGTGTGATGTGTGTGTGAGGTTAGACAGTGTGTGTGTGATGTGTGTGTGAGGTTAGACAGTGTGTGTGTGATGTGTGTGTGAGGTTAGACAGTGTGTGTGTGATGTGTGTGTGAGGTGAGCAGTGTGTGTGTGATGTGTGTGTGAGGTGAGCAGTGTGTGTGTGATGTGTGTGTGAGGTTAGACAGTGTGTGTGTGATGTGTGTGTGAGGTTAGACAGTGTGTGTGTGATGTGTGTGTGAGGTTAGACAGTGTGTGTGTGATGTGTGTGTGAGGTTAGACAGTGTGTGTGTGATGTGTGTGTGAGGTTAGACAGTGTGTGTGTGATGTGTGTGTGAGGTGAGCAGTGTGTGTGTGATGTGTGTGTGAGGTTAGACAGTGTGTGTGTGATGTGTGTGTGAGGTTAGACAGTGTGTGTGTGATGTGTGTGTGAGGTGAGCAGTGTGTGTGTGATGTGTGTGTGAGGTGAGCAGTGTGTGTGTGATGTGTGTGTGAGGTTAGACAGTGTGTGTGTGATGTGTGTGTGAGGTTAGACAGTGTGTGTGTGATGTGTGTGTGAGGTTAGACAGTGTGTGTGTGATGTGTGTGTGAGGTTAGACAGTGTGTGTGTGATGTGTGTGTGAGGTGAGCAGTGTGTGTGTGATGTGTGTGTGAGGTGAGCAGTGTGTGTGTGATGTGTGTGTGAGGTTAGACAGTGTGTGTGTGATGTGTGTGTGAGGTGAGCAGTGTGTGTGTGATGTGTGTGTGAGGTTATACAGTGTGTGTGTGATGTGTGTGTGAGGTGAGCAGTGTGTGTGTGATGTGTGTGTGAGGTTAGACAGTGTGTGTGTGATGTGTGTGTGAGGTGAGCAGTGTGTGTGTGATGTGTGTGTGAGGTTAGACAGTGTGTGTGTGATGTGTGTGTGAGGTTAGACAGTGTGTGTGTGATGTGTGTGTGAGGTGAGCAGTGTGTGTGTGATGTGTGTTTGAGGTGAGCAGTGTGTGTGTGATGTGTGTGTGAGGTTAGACAGTGTGTGTGTGATGTGTGTGTGAGGTTAGACAGTGTGTGTGTGATGTGTGTGTGAGGTTAGACAGTGTGTGTGTGATGTGTGTGTGAGGTGAGCAGTGTGTGTGTGATGTGTGTGTGAGGTGAGCAGTGTGTGTGTGATGTGTGTGTGAGGTTAGACAGTGTGTGTGTGATGTGTGTGTGAGGTTAGACAGTGTGTGTGTGATGTGTGTGTGAGGTTAGACAGTGTGTGTGTGATGTGTGTGTGAGGTTAGACAGTGTGTGTGTGATGTGTGTGTGAGGTTAGACAGTGTGTGTGTGATGTGTGTGTGAGGTGAGCAGTGTGTGTGTGATGTGTGTGTGAGGTTAGACAGTGTGTGTGTGATGTGTGTGTGAGGTTAGACAGTGTGTGTGTGATGTGTGTGTGAGGTGAGCAGTGTGTGTGTGATGTGTGTGTGAGGTGAGCAGTGTGTGTGTGATGTGTGTGTGAGGTTAGACAGTGTGTGTGTGATGTGTGTGTGAGGTTAGACAGTGTGTGTGTGATGTGTGTGTGAGGTTAGACAGTGTGTGTGTGATGTGTGTGTGAGGTTAGACAGTGTGTGTGTGATGTGTGTGTGAGGTGAGCAGTGTGTGTGTGATGTGTGTGTGAGGTGAGCAGTGTGTGTGTGATGTGTGTGTGAGGTTAGACAGTGTGTGTGTGATGTGTGTGTGAGGTGAGCAGTGTGTGTGTGATGTGTGTGTGAGGTTATACAGTGTGTGTGTGATGTGTGTGTGAGGTTAGACAGTGTGTGTGTGATGTGTGTGTGAGGTTAGACAGTGTGTGTGTGATGTGTGTGTGAGGTTATACAGTGTGTGTGTGTGATGTGTGTGTGAGGTTAGACAGTGTGTGTGTGATGTGTGTGTGAGGTGAGCAGTGTGTGTGTGATGTGTGTTTGAGGTGAGCAGTGTGTGTGTGATGTGTGTGTGAGGTTAGACAGTGTGTGTGTGATGTGTGTGTGAGGTTAGACAGTGTGTGTGTGATGTGTGTGTGAGGTGAGCAGTGTGTGTGTGATGTGTGTGTGAGGTTAGACAGTGTGTGTGTGATGTGTGTGTGAGGTTAGACAGTGTGTGTGTGATGTGTGTGTGAGGTGAGCAGTGTGTGTGTGATGTGTGTTTGAGGTGAGCAGTGTGTGTGTGATGTGTGTGTGAGGTTAGACAGTGTGTGTGTGATGTGTGTGTGAGGTTAGACAGTGTGTGTGTGATGTGTGTTTGAGGTGAGCAGTGTGTGTGTGATGTGTGTGTGAGGTTAGACAGTGTGTGTGTGATGTGTGTGTGAGGTTAGACAGTGTGTGTGTGATGTGTGTGTGAGGTTAGACAGTGTGTGTGTGATGTGTGTGTGAGGTGAGCAGTGTGTGTGTGATGTGTGTGTGAGGTGAGCAGTGTGTGTGTGATGTGTGTGTGAGGTTAGACAGTGTGTGTGTGATGTGTGTGTGAGGTTAGACAGTGTGTGTGTGATGTGTGTGTGAGGTTAGACAGTGTGTGTGTGATGTGTGTGTGAGGTTAGACAGTGTGTGTGTGATGTGTGTGTGAGGTTAGACAGTGTGTGTGTGATGTGTGTGTGAGGTGAGCAGTGTGTGTGTGATGTGTGTGTGAGGTTAGACAGTGTGTGTGTGATGTGTGTGTGAGGTTAGACAGTGTGTGTGTGATGTGTGTGTGAGGTGAGCAGTGTGTGTGTGATGTGTGTGTGAGGTGAGCAGTGTGTGTGTGATGTGTGTGTGAGGTTAGACAGTGTGTGTGTGATGTGTGTGTGAGGTTAGACAGTGTGTGTGTGATGTGTGTGTGAGGTTAGACAGTGTGTGTGTGATGTGTGTGTGAGGTTAGACAGTGTGTGTGTGATGTGTGTGTGAGGTGAGCAGTGTGTGTGTGATGTGTGTGTGAGGTGAGCAGTGTGTGTGTGATGTGTGTGTGAGGTTAGACAGTGTGTGTGTGATGTGTGTGTGAGGTGAGCAGTGTGTGTGTGATGTGTGTGTGAGGTTATACAGTGTGTGTGTGATGTGTGTGTGAGGTGAGCAGTGTGTGTGTGATGTGTGTGTGAGGTTAGACAGTGTGTGTGTGATGTGTGTGTGAGGTGAGCAGTGTGTGTGTGATGTGTGTGTGAGGTTAGACAGTGTGTGTGTGATGTGTGTGTGAGGTTAGACAGTGTGTGTGTGATGTGTGTGTGAGGTGAGCAGTGTGTGTGTGATGTGTGTGTGAGGTTAGACAGTGTGTGTGTGATGTGTGTGTGAGGTTAGACAGTGTCATGACATCAGTTCTTGAGAGAATAGAATATTGGAGTGAGAGTTGTGGTGTTGTTGTGACTAGAAAAGAAAAGAATGATTTCAAGAGGAACTGGACATGAAAACACACTGTGATGAAAAGAACGTTTCTGAAACGCCCTGTTCACTTCAACAGCACAGCCACACTGACTCCATCCAAAACACACACACACTCGCATACAGACACATTGCACGCACGCAGACACACACACACGCACACAGACACACACACACAGGCACGCAGACGACATATCAATTCAAATGAAAATATTCAGTTCTTTGCCATCATTCAACAGATTGTTTAAAACATAAA
>NC_079562.1:202500-227500 GCF_015846415.1 Triplophysa dalaica | reverse complement strand
AATAAATATGAAAATAAGTAAGAGATATCGAGATAGGGTTAGCTCAGGTTGATCCAGACACAACATTGACCTGTCACCAATAAGTATTAATTGTATTGTTTTTAAGTTTAAATTACACACACACACACATATATATATATATATATATATATATATATATATGTTAAGATGTTTAAGTGAACTCATAACTAAATCAATTAATCGTTAAAAAACCTCTAACTCGCGATAGACGACGAAGTTATCTGTTAGGTCTGTGCTGGTGGTTCATAATGAACAGTGATCCCCTACTGGAGAAATAAGGAACAACAAGGTCCTAAAACTGCATAGGGCGTAAAACTGCATGCTCCAACATATTGGAGTCAACGTCACGGTTACGTCGCTGACAGCAGCGCACGCATACTGGTTGCAGAAATACAGAGGAAACAAAGCAGCAATGTGAAACGGTGGCGACGATTTCTTCAAAGACGTCTTTGTGTTGTTGAATGTCATAATTGAAATGGTTGTTAGTTCCTATAGAATACCATCAATGAATAACCAATTGGAAGCTAAACAAGTCATTGACGAACAGACAAAATCATCGTTTTAAACGCTTTCTCTTCCGGGTTTTTCTGCAACCAAGATGCGCGCGCATCCCGAATGTTTACACATGTATAATTAGCCTATGTGCTGGTGTTTAATGCTCAGTGTTAACTAATTATTAGTGTAAGTGCTCTGAGATGTCTGCGTTCTTCAGATCAGATCAGATCAGATCACACAGGTATTCACACAGGTGAGAGTGTGACAGTATGTGAAAACACAGAGAGAGGATTTATTAAAACAACATCTGAAGATCCACTGCTGCCCTCTGCTGTACATTCATGCGATCCTTCACGATCTCTCAGTTCAGCAGAAAATCAAGATTCACTTTGTTCAGAATCTGTATGTGAGTTCAGTGCCACACAAGGGAAGATCTTTTGAGAAATGTCTGAGTGGTTTTGTGTTCATACAATAGAAGTCAATGGAGTTCAGTGTTGTTTGATTATCAACATTCCTCAAAATATCTTCTTTTGTGATCTGCAGAAAAATGAAACTCATGTAGGTTTGACATGACATTAGGGTGAATAAATGATGAAAGAATTCTACTTTTGGGGTGAAGTGTTCCTTTCTCTTTAAACTCCGGCAGGACTCTTTATATAAAGCTCTCTGTCATGATGTCGACAACATTATAATCAGACTGACGTCAGAAGTCTCTTACAAAAGTGCTATACAAACACAACAAATGCTTCATTTCTTATCTTATGGACCAATTATGCTTCTATGTGTCACAGAAAAACACAGACTGTTATAGAAGATGAATAAACGCATGTCGTGTGTTATTGCGCTGCACTGCATCTGTGTGTGAAGTAAAACTGTGCAGTGTACAATAATACCAACAAAAACATCATTACATTTAGTCATTTAGCAGACGCTTTGATCCACAGCGAGTTCACAGAGCAATATTACAATAGATGAGAATTCAACGTTTCTAGTTTTAACAAAGCCAGAACAATACCTGTTGAGAGAGAGTTTTTGTACATGTATGTGTGTGATTATACATCATCTGCTCATGACATGTCTACATATTTAACCTTCACAAGAAAAATTCTCATCGAACACATTAGAAAACGTAAAGTTCATAACTTTCTGACATCTCTCGCGGAGGGTCACATTGACAAACAGTCTCTCTGTGAACTTAAAGTGCCTCTCGGTGTTCCTCCTACTTCCAGTGATCGGCCAGGGCTCCTCCCCCTCGTGTCGTCACAAATCAACATGAATATGGTTTTACGACACAAAAAAAATATTTGTCGCAAAACCACGATAATCAAGATTTGTCAATGTAACACCGAGGTGAACGTGTTATTACTTATAATGACCAGCAGATGGAGAAACATGAAACATGTCAAACTGAGCACGTGTTGTTTAAAGTCTTCTCATTCAATTTCGATGTGTAATTTAAGCTTTATTGGCATGACAGAAATGGTACATTTGTATTGCCAAAGCTTTTGAAGCTAGACTGCGTCATGCAAATATGAATACAAACAAGACGAATAAATAATAGTATCAAATCTCTCTCTCTGTATTACACAACACAAATGACTGTCTGATGCGTGTCATTCTGATCCAGGAACAGTTGTAAAGAGCACGCTGAGTTATGATGTTCAAGTCTATTTAAACTGTCTCACACTGGATTGTAAATCTCAGAACACATTTACATGATGACAAACGGATGAGGTGCAGTGATAGTTACACAACACTCTTCCACAGACTCAGATTGACTGATTTCAGGTGTTTTAAAGGGGTGATATAATTTGGCTAAAAGGAATATTATGGTTTGTTTTAGATGTGATGTTATGTGTTTACATGATTTACGGTTAAAACGCTGTATTTTCCAAACACCTTGCATGTTTGTATCTCCTCTTTGCACCGCCTCTCTGAAAAGCGAGGTGTGCTCTGATTGGTCAGTTCACCAGTGTTTAGTGATTGGTGGTATACTGCAAGCATGTGACGCCTCTGACCATATTTTAAACATCAGGTTCCTCTTCAATTGTATTGACAGGAAGACTACCTTACTTGTGTATAGATTTGGGTGGTCTTAGTCACATCAGACCACCAACTGATGTAGATTTGTGGGGGTGTGATTACAAGAGGTGTTTCAGACAGGTCTGGGTGAGCATTCGCTTTTACATAGAATGACTCTTTTGTTCTTACACTTTCATTGTAAAGTGCAATGTTATGTGTCTAATACATGCATGGACAACTTATAACACACCAAAGACACAGAAGAACACGTGAACATGTAAGCATGTTAAAAGCATGTGTGTCAGTTCAGAGGTTTTTTTTATATCATGACTGTATGATTGTATAAATGTTAAATGTATGAATGCCTCAGCAGAATAATAAGTGATGTGAGTGTTAGATGACTCAATATGAAAGACACGAGCAGGTCCAGTCGGGACTTTACAGGCCGTGGACTAAATTAGATCTAATGGGACACACGCTGTGAACTCAACGCTCTCTGACCGTGATATATAACTCTATCATATCATGGTGAGGAAACACAGACTCAAAAAGGAATTTTCATAAGCATATTATATTTCATCATCATATTTACTGGACACACAGTTATAAAGTTTGCTTTGTGATGATTTGTGTGTGTTGTGTATAAGTCACTACACTTGATATGAGACCATGTTTCCAAATGTGACAGTATGAAGACTTCTGTCCGGTCCTCTAAAGACGCAGAGAGTAGAGAGAATGCTTTCAGCTCATCCTCATGTGCACAGAGAAACACAAATAGAAAACAGACAACACACAAGCAGAAGTAGAAACATCACACATGAAGACAAGCAAAAGGAACAGAGAAGTTTCCAGTGCCGTTACACAAAATATCAGACCTGATGTCCTTATGATGTCATAAGATGGGCTCTTCCGATTGGCTCATTGTCTTTCAATTCATGACAGTTCTGATTGGCTCATGTTCACATTGTGTTAAGTGTAAATGATGGAGATGATGGAGTGTTTGACTAAATCAATTCTGAATTAAAGTCTTAACACAAGAATGCATGAATGAGAGACTGTTTGCCATGCGCTGAGCGTGTTGTTGTGTCAGTCATGTGAAGTATGTGTTTAAACAGGTTATCTTTAGTAACCCCTTTGGTCAGTGTTATGACAAGAATGAGGATGTGTGTGTGTGCTGTTATATGTCAAATAAAAACACACACACGTTTTTATTTGTGTTCAGATGTTGCGTGGTGTGTGGTGTGATTATATCTTTAAATGATCATGTATTAAGTAGCATCTTGTCATGGTGCAGTTTTGGTTCAGAATTAGAGGAGTGACAGGTGTGATTGACAGCAATCTCTATAGCAACAGAAATGTTTACATTTACATTAATGCATTTGGCGGACACTTTTCTCCAAAGAGACTTACATTGCAATATCCTATATATTTATATAATTAGGTATTTGCAATCCCCTGGGATCGAACCCATGACTTTGCATTGTTAACGCAATGCTCTTACCACTGAGCTACAGGAAAACTTACATTTGTGTCTTTTTGTTGAGTTAGTGTAATGTTTCAAAGCTTAATGAAGTGAAACACAGCAACAGTATCACTGTTACTGTAACATCTGTGTGTGTGTGTAACAGTGTGTGCTTATGTTACAGTGCCTGTGTGTTACAGTGCTTGTGTCTGCGTAACAGCGTGTGTGTTTGTAACAGTGTGTGTGTGCGTGTGTGTGTGTACATGTAACAGTGTTTGTATGTGTTACAGTGTGTGCGTGTGTAACAGTGTGTGTGTGCGTGTGTGTGTGTACATGTAACAGTGTTTGTATGTGTAACAGTGTGTGCGTGTGTGTGTGTGTGAGTGAGTTTGTAACAGTGTGTGTGTTATATTTAGAAGTAGCTGTGATATCTGCATGCCTGATCCTTTACTAACCCTCCCACCTCTCCTCTCATCCTCTATTCTGTCTCTTCTACCACTGCAGCCCCCCCCCTCTCTCTCTCTCTCTCTCTCTCATTCACATTGCTCTGACTCACAGTAGCTGACAGTCAGACAGGAGAAACTCAGAGAGAACCACAAATATAGAGGTGAGTAGATGTTGATTTATTGTAACACACTGCTTTGTGTGTGTGTATGTGTGGAATGTTCTTGTTTTTAAAGGTGACAGACACATTGGGCTCTGAGGAGTTCATAGTGATTTCTGTTTGATTTCTATCTCATGTATGTTGACTGAGACTGTTATTTTTCATTAAACCCTTGATTTGATAAATCTTGATGTGGAGTTAAGACGGTTTTGTCATATAGTGAAGCATTGAAGATGTCTGCTGAGAATCAGATTTCTAACCTTTCACCGGCACCAGTGTGTGTGTGTGTATGTGTGAGAGAGATGAACATCTGCCACAGATCCGGCCATGTGCCTCTGAGAGTGTGGATATGCATCTGATATTCACAACGACACCTCTTACCGCAGAAGACATTTGAAAACATATTCAGGATCTTGTGAATATCATGACCCAGAGAAGTTTTCTTTCACATGTCAGATTGATTCTTTATGATGTTGTACAGTGATTAACATCATACACGTTCTCTGTTTTCATTTATAATATAAAACAACACACGGAAGCTTCTCAAGATCTTTGGTTTCTTCCAGAAGTTGTTAGAAGGACAGTTCCAGTTAATCCACAGACAGAAAGAGAAGATTTCAATAATCCCCTGAAATCCAGACACACAATCTGTCAGTGATCAGACCTGCTGCTGGTGTGAAAATCTGAGAAGAGAGTGAGACAGATCTGAGATTAAACATGTGGGTTAACCTGGTTGTGTCACACACACATGTTAGAAGGAACATGACTAACATGAACAGCGCTTCTTTCCATGTATTTTACTCACATCACAACAGAATCACACTTCTGAAGAAACCAGACACAGCACATGTCATGTGTGTCTCATACACACACGTATGTAACACGTGAGGAAAAAGACTCTGTTTAGATGACATAGTGAGTCTCAGAACGTTCTCGCTGGTCTCTTTAACATGATTGACAGCTGTCAGTCATTCCTGTTAATATGTGCTGAATCTTCATTCTGTCTGTATGCTCAAATAGAAACTTGATCAGATCTGGAGGTGATGATGGATGTTGATGTTTTGTGGCTGTCATGGCTCGTGGCATCACAGCGGGTTTGATGTCTCGTGTGTGTGTGTGTGTGTGTGTGTGTGGTGGGGGGCTGTAGCGCGTGGGTCACTGAGGATCTGTTTTAGATCAGGGATCCAGTTTCTTGTTTGAATGCCAGTGAAGAGCTCTCTGGGAAAAAAGATCTATTTATACAGAGAGGAGAAGAGGAGCTGATGCTGATGCTCCACTAACATCTCACACATTCATTTCAAATCCTGCTCACTTACGCTTCATTCCAGTACCGCTGGAGGTCCTGTTGAGTGACATCTCTCCTCGTTATCACTTATCTATTCTACAGAGTAGTGTTTGAAAAATACACAACAAGGATTATAAAACTGAAACTGTGAGTGTCTGTGAATCAATTCATGAGTACATGTGTTGTGGGTGATAATGATCATGTGATCAGCGTGTGACAGCAGTGTTTTCTGTCTTTGACCTGTAGGGACGGTGAGCGCACGAGGAGCGGAGGGGACGGCCGCTCAGATCCACACACACACACACACACACACAGGTCAGTGTTTACCCCAACACACCTGTTGTAGTATGCACTTAAAAGTATGCAAGTGAACACAGCGGGGGCTGGTATACGGTATGTGTGTATGAATACGGCCCTGGAACAAATAAGTTCTGTGTTTTTAAATGATTGTGTGATTTCATGTGGCTTCATGTGAGGCGATCATGAGGTTTGTGCTTTTGGTGAAATTCAACAAAACATTGAAAGAAATCACCACATGACATGTAGAAGTGATGACTAAAGATAAAGTTAGAGTGCTCTCTCTATTTTTTCCAGAACTGTGTGTGTGTGTAAGGTTGAACAACACTCAGAACTGATTATTTGATCATTAGATCAAAAAGAAACATGTATTTATTTCCTTATTATTTTATCTGACTGGCAAATGTTTCACAGAAAGTGACATTAAAGATTGTTTAGGACTGTCCTGTGCCAGCCGAATGAAACTGGGGATCAATACACATCATGGTCTGTGATCAATGGAGTGAGACACAACTTACCTCTGTTTGAGGTCTGATCTGAGGTCAGTTTAATGAGATTAAGGTTGAAAGAGTGACTAAAACTACAGCATCTGTCTGGAGACATGAGCAGCTGATAGAACAGCAGGAGCTCACAGACGTCTTCAAGATCTATTGATCACACACACACACGCACGCACGCACACACACACACACACACACACACACAGTTGATGGGTTAATGGTGCATTAATACATGTTGGTGTAGAGTATCTGGTGCGTCTGACTCTCTTTTCTTAGTGTTGGGGTATCAAGTGACCCTAATTTTAGTCACAGGGCTGCAGGGCGATCATAGAGAATCAAAGCAGACACACAGCATCACTGTCATACGCACACACACACAAACATACTGTACATGTACTCTATTCAGTCATAGAATGATTCACTAAAGCGAGGTGGTTATTTTTCAGTTCTTCTGCATTATAAAGATCTGCTGTTGCTGGGGTTTGTGATACCTGATTCAAAACACACAATTCTGTCACATGTCCAGTCAATGTTCTCATAATGACACATCATGGGTGTATGTTCATTCCTCACTGATGTCTTTTCAAGTGTGCTTTCAGCTCATTTCATTAAGACATGTCTTAATTAATGAAGCTCATGCAATAATTACATGCATTAATGAATGAAGCTCAGATTAATTATACAGCAGGTAATTACTTTAATTGTGATTAAAGACGGGGTGACACACGCAGTTTCTGCCGATCTCTCATCAATCTTGAGTGTCTATAGAGTAGAATTGCCTGCGTCGTATCTTTGAAGAGTGTTTAGTTTGATCACATTTATATTAGAGAGATACAGCTGTAGGATTATTTCTAGAAAACAGGAGCTGTTGGAAGCGTGGAGGGTTGGAACTAAAGGACGAGCACACAACTTGTACATTACAACTTCATGTTTTGTACATTGTGCACGTACATGCCGATTGCCAACAAAACACTGACATATGACTCAGTTTGCCTTGCAGTTCATGTCCGCCATCTTTAAGCACTGGGACCGCTCCATCTATCAGTTTCAAACAACTCTAAATCCAGCGTTATGTCCAGCGTTTATATAACATCCATCACTGAACTGCTGTGGACAAACAAACACACAACTTCTCTCACTATCACAAGAATGACGAGCTTCAGCTGCAGGCCACACTGCAGACAATCTTGATAAGCATGTTTCTCTCGTCGGTTGACTGGTGGGTGGATTCTTTCTTACGCCTTGCTTTGCTTTTCCAAAAGAATGGCCAATAAAAGGCAAAGGGTCCTTGTGTCATCAAAGGGTTCCAGACTTATAAAAAACTTTCCGAAACAAGTTGAAGTGCTGAAGGAGTGTATCAAGTACAGAAATACAAGTTGACCATGTTAAGCATGAGAAGCCAGCAGGATTAACGGTGTAAAGAAGTCAGAATGCATGACATAGCACGATACCAGATGCATGATGTCAAACTGAAGCTTATGTCTCCGTCAATGTCACTTTTATTTCAATAGCACTATTAAACCCAACCATGGGTTGACCAATGTGGTGCACAGTAAAAACATTTCAATATAAAACAGTAAAAAACAATTACTGAAGGAATTAAACAATACAGTAGAAATCTGTCATATCAGTGTATGGACGTGTGATAGTGTACTGTGATCATGTTGCTGTTTAGTGTTCATGCTAGTGTGCACTTCATTCATTAAAGTTTACAATAGCCTATAATAGACATCTCTTTGTTTTATTAGAATTCAAACATTCAAGAATCATTATCAGGACAACTTGCCTGTTTTGTGTTTTAATTCTATTTTTGATTAAAGTCTGATCCAAACAGGACGCATGCGCAGAACATCAGCAGAAGCAACACTGGCGTGTGTTATTGTGAACAGACACACAGAGGCGCTGTTGCATCTCCTGACAGTTTATGACTCCTCATTACTGCCACATTACTTCACTCTACTGTGTGTGTGTGTTACTTATGCAGGCTTGTGAGAATGTTCTTCATTAAAACCATGGTCCCCTTTCACAGCACCTACTGTTTAACCTTTAATCAGACCTTTCTTTCCTTCTTTCTTTCTAACAGTCCAGAGAGATTAAATACACCAGATATAGTCTCATATATATATATATATATATATATATATATATAATCTCTGTCACCTCACATCTCTCATCAGTCACCTGCTGTTCTCCAGTCAGTGAGTGAGTCTGTGTGACCCTTGTGTGTGTATCATGTGTGCAAGCTTTGAATCACATCAAGACAGTTATCTCAGACTTCATCGCTCATCAAGCTTCTCATTGTTTGCTGAAGATCAACCATGGTTCAATTTAACATCTGATTAGCATTTGTATAGCATAGTTTTACTGGAGATACTATGGTAATGACTGTGGTTCAATTGTAGTTGATGTTATTTAAATCACAAAGTCTGAATCACCTGTAAAGAAAAGTTCTTCAGGAACCAAACATGGGCTGCGCTGTCTGCTGCTGAATGTGCAGATTCTCAGCGTTTCTCACACCAGCTCATGAACATCATCACACGGCTGTATGACCTCTGCCGTTGCTATGGCGATTTCATCAGTGTTTGTCAACAGTTCACTTTGGTGTGTGTGTCATCAGTCAAACGGTCTGTGAGCGGATGCGGTGTGATCGTGCAGTGACTTGTTTTGCTGTCATGATGATGAAGTGTTGAAGATGGAAGATTTCTGTGTCTTATATCACACGGGGTTTAGTCTCTGCAGGAATGAGCAGAATGTGTGTCAGGAACCATGTGAGACATTTCTCAGTTGTGTGATGAAGACCAATAGAACACAACATGAGCAAAGCAACACACACGCACGCACACACACACACACACACACACACACACACATACATACACACCTACACACACTGTAACCTTAAACTTTACTGCCTCAGCAGCATTTTCAGTAACATTATGTGAACACAAAGCTGGACAATAACTACACAAAAAAAACCCACATCAAATACAGAATCACTCAAAGTGTGTGTGGGTGTGTGTATTTGCGTGCATGCGTGATCTGGTGATTGTTTGAATGTGTTTTGTGTAAATCTGTGAATTTGTTGAAGAGTGTGTTTGTGTAGTGGGAGTGTTTGTGTGGGCATGATTCTGGGTGTGTTATTGAACAAAGGAAACACACACATTTATGAATGAAGGGATAACTGAGCACACAAACACAAAAACACACACACACACACACACACACACACACACACACACACACAGAGCAAACACCAAACCTTTTGACTCTTGTGCTGTGATTCTATAACACACAGATCAACTTAACCAACAAGAACATTTTCTAGAGCTCAGAGTTCTGTTTCTCTCTTTTACTGTAACTTCTGGATGAGCATATAGAGTAAATAATGATAAAAATAGATAGATACAATAGCTGAAATGCATAAATAAAGAGGGAGGGAGATGAGAGGGAGGGAGGGAGAAGGAGAGGGAGAGGGAGAAGGAGAGGGAGGGAGGGAGGGAGGGAGGAGGAGAAGGAGAGGGAGGGAGGGAGGGAGGAGGAGAAGGAGAGGGAGGGAAAAGGAGAGGGAGGGAGGGAGAAGGAGAAGGAGAAGGAGAGGGAGAGGGAGAGGAGAGAGAGAGAAGGAGAAGGAGAAGGAGAAGGAGAAGGAGAAGGAGAAGGAGAGGGAGGGAGGGAGGGAGGGAGAAGGAGAACGAGAAGGAGAAGGAGAGGGAGAAGGAGAGGGAGGGAGGGAGGAGGAGAAGGAGAGGGAGGGAGGGAGGGAGGGAGGAGGAGAAGGAGAGGGAGGGAAAAGGAGAGGGAGGGAGGGAGGAGGAGAAGGAGAGGGAGGGAGGGAGGGAGGGAGGAGGAGAAGGTGAGGGAGGGAAAAGGAGAGGGAGGGAGGGAGAAGGAGAAGGAGAAGGAGAAGGAGAAGGAGAAGGAGAAGGAGAAGGAGAAGGAGAGGGAGAAGGAGGGAGGGAGGGAGGGAGGGAGAAGGAGAGGGAGAGGGAGGGAGAGAGGGAGGGAGAAGGAGAGGGAGGGAGAAGGAGGTAGAAGGAGAGGGAGAGGGAGGGAGGGAGAAGGAGGGAGAAGGAGAGTGAGGGAGAAGGAGGGAGAAGGAGAGGGAGGGAGGGAGGGAGGGAGAAGGAGGTAGAAGGAGAGGGAGGGAGAAGGGGAGGGAGGGAGAAGGAGAGGGAGGGAGAGGGAGGGAGACGGAGACGGAGACGGAGAAGGAGAGGAGAGGAGAAGGAGAAGGACAGAGGGAGGGAGGGAGAAGGGGAGGGAGGGAGAAGGAGAGGGAGGGAGAGGGAGGGAGACGGAGACGGAGACGGAGACGGAGAAGGAGAGGGAGAAGGAGAAGGACAGAGGGAGGGAGGGAGAGGGAGACGGAGACGGAGAAGGAGAGAGGAAGGAAGGAAGGAAGGAAGTGTGTAGAGAGAGAGTCACACCTGTGTTCTCACCTTCTGACCCCATGTTGAAAAGACCCGCCCTGTCATGAAGTGATGATGTCCCTGGTTTTGTGTGTTAGGTGAAAGTCTAAATGGATAAATCTGATTATATTCTCTTATTTTCTTCATCAGATGTCACAGTGTAACAAATCTCAATAAAATGGAAGGAAGGAGGCGGGAACCGGCAAACATTTAAACATTTAATAAAGTAATATAACAGCCGGCGGCCCCTCACGGACGACCGCCGGCGAACAAAACATAATATAAATACAAACATAACATAAGTTCGGGCCCGGTCCTCTCTCTTCGACGGTCCGGTCGCTCGTTCCTTTTATGCTCCCATCTCCTACGTGATTCGAGCCCGGTGTGCGCACAGCTGGCGCTAATTCACAATTACTCACCGGACTCGAACCACGGTCTCGCCCCGCCTACTCTACTACATACCCCCATCACCCCTCACAGGCCGGGGGGTACCCCCGCGACTGTGCAAGCTCCCTCCCCCTCCCTCGGGGGGGGTGGGGGGTATGCAGCGACGAGACGAGACAACGGAGACGGGAGCCCTCGGAGCGACCGGAAAGAGAGAGGGGAGAGAGGAAAAAAAAAAATCCGGTTCCCAGACATGCTGCCGCTCGTTCCTCAACCAGCCGGAGTACTCTCCTTCGCGGTGCCTTGCGGTGGCCCTGGGGCTTCGGTGGACGGCTCGACCGTCCGCCCCCTGGCGGCCGGCGGTGGCTCCTCCTTTATCCGGGAGTCGGGGCGGGTTCCCCGTCCCCTGTTCCTCCCCCTTGGGCGGACGGACGCAGGCTCCGGCCTCTGGCAGGCGGTGGCTCACCCGGCACTTCCGCCCCCTGCTCCTCCCCCTCGGGGGACGGACACAGGCTCCGGCCTCTGGCGGACGGCGGCAACCCCCCCGCTCCCACTTGGACGAAAGCCACCCCACCTCGACCCAGGGGCGCGGCAGCAAAGGTCGCCGTTCCACCGAAGTTTTGAAGGTGGCCGCACTGTGCACTTCCGTTTCCCCAGAGCCACCGCTTCGGGCAGCCACTGGCGGACGCCCTTCGTCCGCGCTGCCCGAACTCTACGGCACCGCGAGGCCACTCGGCGGCGAGGACTCTCCGACAGCATGTCTCTCCTTCCTCCCGGGTTTCGGTACCAATGTAACAAATCTCAATAAAATGGAAGGAAGGAGGCGGGAACCGGCAAACATTTAAACATTTAATAAAGTAATATAACAGCCGGCGGCCCCTCACGGACGACCGCCGGCGAACAAAACATAATATAAATACAAACATAACATAAGTTCGGGCCCGGTCCTCTCTCTTCGACGGTCCGGTCGCTCGTTCCTTTTATGCTCCCATCTCCTACGTGATTCGAGCCCGGTGTGCGCACAGCTGGCGCTAATTCACAATTACTCACCGGACTCGAACCACGGTCTCGCCCCGCCTACTCTACTACACACAGTTTGTGATGTGTGTGTTTATGCATGCAGCTCTCTGTCTTTAAACGTGTGTGTGTGTGTGTGTGCTCGCTCACCTGTGTTTGCTCAGACATGTGCGTGGCGTGCATATTACAAAAGATTCTTACAAACAATCTGAACTGTTATTTCTCATGAGCTCATTCACTGGCAAACACACAGATCTTATGTCAGTGTGTGTGTGTGTGTGTGTGCAGCTTCTTTGTTTCCAACACATCTCACTGATGGTTTATCTGCATTATGATGTTGAAGAATGTTAGGACTGTGTTTAGTATGAAACTGAAGTGTTGATGCTGATAGATTCATTACCCCCCTAACCCTAAATAGAATTTGAATGAATATGAATGAAGTGAGAATGACTTCCAGCTGTTGCAGGAGTCGCTGACAGAATTCTTGGGAGGTTTGTGTAGTTGTGCGATTATTAAATGAAAGTGTTGTGTATGTGCAGTTTTGTGTCTCTCTTCGGGTTCAGACGCTGCCAGTAATGTGTGCTCATGTGTAAAGCATGAACTTGTGTTGTGCTGCAGAAACTGAAGTCATGCTGAAACAATCCTTCACATGTTTGAGTTCAGCCATCGTTTGTGTTTGACTGTCAGTATCACAGGAGATCAGAACGTCCTGTAACACATGTGTTCTCTAGTCTACAAGCTTCTGGGACACACGTGTTATATTGACCCTCATCATATAGTCCACATCAAATCAACATGAACCTTTTGTGACTTTGAAGAAGATATTTCGAGCTTTTTGTTCATACAGTGTAAGTCAGCGGAGTTCAGTGTTCTTCTTCTTTTGTTCTGCTGTGAGGGGGATAAATGAGGAAAGAATCTTTATTTTGGGGTGAACTGTGCCTTTACGATCACAGCTCTTGATGCACATACCCACAATCCTCTCTGCTCAACACACACAGGTAAACCATCATGCGTTCCCGTAGCAACAGTCTGGAGGACACAGCAAAGGCGAGAGGAAGAGCAGGACAGCAAGCGTCTGAGCGTGAGGAGACGTGTCGCAGGTCGAGACGGGCTTCAGGGGATATGGACACCGTTCAGAGGAACTACACGGACGGACGACACCGAGCACAGAGAGAGAGAATCACATCATCATCAGCATCATCAGCAGCCAAAAAGAGCAGAGACCTGTCGAGAGATGACCTCGTCTTCCTCCTCAGTATGCTGGAAGGAGAACTACAGGTAACAATGAGCGATCTCAGATTTCATTTGTTTATTTACATAAACTTTATTTCATATTTCATTCTATATTTGATCTCTTAATCAGACCCCTATTTAAATTTAAATATTAAATTGTCTTTTGTTATATGTTCAATGCTTTGAAAAAAGAAAGAGAGTGAGAGAGAGAAACAAAGAGAGCGAGAGAAAGCAATAGAGACACAGAGAGAGAGAGAGAGAGAGAGAGAGACACAGAGAGAGAGAGAGAGAGAGAGAGAGAGACAGAGAGAGAGAGAGAGAGAGAGAGAGAGACAGAGAGAGAGAGAGAGAGAGAGAGAGAGAGAGACAGATAGAGGGATAGAGAGAGAGAGAGAGAGACAGATAGAGGGATAGAGAGAGAGAGAGAGAGAGAGACAGATAGAGGGATAGAGAGAGAGAGACAAAGAGAGAGAGAGAGAGAGAGAGAGAGACAGAGAGAGAGAGAGAGAGAGAGAGAGAGAGAGAGAGAGAGAGAGAGAGAGAGAGAGAGAGACAGAGAGAGAGAGAGAGAGAGAGAGACAGATAGAGGGATAGAGAGAGAAACAAAGAGAGAGAGAGAAAGCAAGAGAGACACAGAGAGAGAGAGAGAGAGAGAGAGAGAGAGAGAGAGAGAGAGAGAGAGAGAGAGAGAGAGAGAGAGAGAGAGAGAGAGAGAGAGAGAAAGCAAGAGAGAGAGAAAAGGGAGGGAGAGAGAGAGATGATGAAACACAATCTCTCCTCACCTGTCTATCTCTTGTGTTGTGAATCATTTCTCTGTTTTGAAAGATTTTGGTTGATAAGTTAAATGTTTGAGTGCTAGCGGTGTAATGTCACAGAAGAAGTTTTTACAAACGTGCCTTACAGAAAACATGACGTGTGTGAGTGAAAACAATGGCGCTGATGTTGTTTAAGATATTAGAACACCAGCCCGTACAGTAAAGTCTGATTTAACTAACGCATGTAAAGGATTGTCACAGATGCTTTAGAACATGACACAGGTTGTGTTTGTCACAGGCCAGAGATGAGGTGATCAGTGTTCTGAGAGCAGATAAAATCGATCTTGCTCTGCTGGAGGCCAAATACGGTTTTGTGACGCCACAGACGGTTCTTAAAGCGCTGCAGAGAGACGACGTCCAGAGCAAAAACAGTGTCTGGCAGGAGGACATCTACGAGAAACCCATGACGGAGGTAACACACAACACCTGACAACACACAACCCGCCTGATCTGACACGAGTGCTGTATGATCTAAGCGTGTTCTTCTGTGTCAGCTGGACAGACTGGTGGAGAAACAGCGTGAAACATACAGACGCATGCTGGAACAACTGCTGATGGTGGAACAAGCTCACAGACAGACGCTCCACAGACTGGAGAGCGAGAAGAGAAACCACAAGGACTTCATGAGGAAGAGTGATGAATTCACCAGCCTGCTGGAGCAGGAGAGAGAGAGGTCAGTGCTCATCATTGTTAGCGTGACACGCTGCTCTTCTTCAGGACATTAAGAGTGATCAGTGACTAGAGCTGACTGAGGTCACGTCATCTGTTCTAAGCACAACAGTTTTTCATTTCATGCTTATTAGTGCTGCCTTCACGTGCTCTTGGAAATTCGATCATTTCCACTTCAACCAGGAGGTAACATCTGGATTTAGTAACATTATATAGTAAATTATCGAACATATCGGCATCAGAAGATAAATGGTTATTTTGAATGTTATCGGTATCAGCCGATAATCAAATTATGACAGATAAATCATGGCCGATTAATCATAAATCATTTCCTCTGGTTAAACTTCTTCAGCTGCACGCGGCTCACAAATTAAAATACAGTACAGCGCTGTCTTTCTGTCGATCAGTCACTTTTGGATGTTAGCAAAACGTTGTTGATGTAGGTATCTGTAGATATTGTGTAAATTATAGGAAGAAAAGCACATTGTTTGAATCAGACTGCTGTCTGAATGCTTTCTGTCTGGAGATCTGTTAAACTTGTGACATCTAGCATTTGTTTATTAAATAAATAATAAACCAGAAAAGTTTGGAGGTTAAAGGTGCAGTTTGTATAAGCGGCCGCTAGAGGACACACGATGAAAACAACAACAATGCTGTATCTTGATGATGCTGCAAAGGAGGTGGAATGATAGGATCTGTCGCTGATGGCCATCCATCAGACGGGAACGAGAAATCATGTCAGCGGATGAGGTAAAGTAATAAAGTTTTATAAATGTTGCGTATAATTGTGGTCCATAAACAAGTGACTGCTTGAAACAAGCTAGTGGCTTGCTAGACGCTATACACAACTTCTGCATTTGTCCACGACACTGTTGTCAGAAGTTGGAAACATTTGAGATATTGTCAGTACTCAGCTGAACAGAATATATAACAGTGGCCTAGTGGTTTTTGGATATTTTAATGCAAAATTGTTACAAACTGCACCTTAAATCATCAACTTTTCTTTAGTAGTCTTGGTACAAGCACTCATGGTGACCTTGTTTTCTGCTGTGAATGTTTTCAAATAAGAGCAGTTGTCCACTTCTTGCCTTTTGTTTCAGTATTCAGTTCAGAACATTTTATATAAAATAGTAAGTAGCATATGATTTTTAACGTCCTACTTTGGTTTCTGGAGTGTCCAACAACAAGTTTATGTTCATAGAAGGTGTAAAAACTAGTGGTGGGCATAGATACATTTTTTTTAATCTAGATTAATCTAGATTAAAATGGCTCATTTGAATTCTGCCGAAGGCATTCAGAATATGTGTGCTACCCAAATAATGACTAAAAGTAAGTCTTTGAGAACGGGTTTCTCAAGCCAGGTGGCGCATTAGACCAGGGGCTCATCTCCTGTTTCCAAAATGCATCACAAACTGCTTGAGAAAGCTGTTCTACTATGATAATTGGTGATGAAAATAAATTATATTCAATAAAATGTACTTATGTTTACTTCCGCATTAGCTAAGTAAACACGCGTTTAGGTAGTACTTGAGACTGGAAGAGCTCCTATAGTACATTTACATTTAGTCATTTAGCAGACGCTTTTATCCAAAGCAATTTACAAAGAGTTAGGGAGCAACAAGCGATATGTCATACAGGAGCCATAATACATTAGGTGCCAATACAAAGTTACTGGTTTCAACTAAAGCTAGACCACTACCTGTTGAGAGAAAGTTTTTTTTTAAACCAATGCCACATTGCACAAGGTGCAAACAACCTTAGTCTTGTTGATGTTTCCATTGGGAAGCTTCTTAAAAATAAATTTTCCCTGAAGTAACCCGGCGGCTTCAAAGCTGCATCCATGTTAGCACGTCACGCTTGATGCGGTAATTTCACAGTAACGTTATGTTGTGTTCAGACCAAACGCGAATGGCGCGTCAAGCGCGAGTGATTTACATGTTAAATCAATGCAAAGACGCGATAGACCTACATGCGGCGCAAATCGCGCGAATGAAGCCCTGGTCATGAGATGATGAGGAGGCGCGAATGACGCGAATTGCGCGAATCACGCGAGTTGAAAAATCTCGTTCTCGCCCGGTACAGTGCAATTCAGCTAGATATACATCCCCTGAAGTCACCATGCTTCTCTCCTCATCACACACATCATCAACACCTCCCTGCTCACCGGCACTTTTCCATCCACATTCAAACAGGCCCAGGTCACGCCCCTACTGAAGAAACCAACATTGGACCCTTCTACTCCCGACAGTTACAGACCTGTCTCTCTTCTCCCATTTATAGCAAAAACACTTGAAAGGGCAGCTTTCAACCAGGTGTCTTCCTACATGTTCCAGAATAAACTACTGGATGTCTGGCTTCAAAACAAACCACTCCAATGAGACTGCACTGCTATCGGTCACAGAAGCACTGCGGCTAGCAAAGGCGGAAGCTAAATCCTCGGTCCTGATTCTGCTAGACTTATCTGCAGCGTTTGACACTGTCAATCACCAGATACTGCTAGCAACCCTGTCATCACTAGGAATCACAGGCTCTACCCTCTGCTGGTTCAAATCCTACCTCTCCGACAGATCCTTCAGGGTGTCATGGAGGGGCTCGCTGTCCACGGCTCACCACATGATCACTGGGGTCCCTCAGGGGTCGGTGCTTGGACCGCTGCTTTTTTCCATCTACACGACATCACTGGGACCCATCATACAGGCACATGGCTTCTCATATCACTGCTATGCCGACGACACCCAGATCTACATCTCGGTTCACCCAGACGATACCACTGTAGCAGCTCGCATTACATCCTGCCTCGAGGACATCTCAGCTTGGATGAAAGACCATCACCTCCAGCTGAACCCTGCCAAGACCGAACTACTCGTGTTTCCGGCACACCCTATAGTCCAACACGATTTCAACATCCATCTTGGCAATACCACAATCACCAATTCCAAAACAACCAGGAACATCGGAGTCATATTTGATGAACAGTTGTCCTTCAATGATCACATTGCGAAGACAACACGGTCATGCCGATATGCCTTATTCAACATTAGAAAGATCAGACCATATCTCACGGAGCATGCGGCACAACTCCTTGTCCAGGCCCTGGTAATCTCAAGGTTGGACTACTGCAATGCTCTCCTTGCTGGTCTTCCTGCAAAGGCTGTCAAACCACTTCAGCTGGTTCAGAACGCAGCAGCACGCCTCGCCTTCCAATCAGCCCAAAAGGGCTCACGTGACTCCCTTTTCATCTCTCTTCACTGGCTACCGGTTGCAGCCCGTATCAGATTCAAGTCACTAAGGCTTGCCTACAGGACTATCACTGGATCTGCACCGGCTTACTTCCACACTCTCCTGCACTCCTACACCCCATCAAGATCCCTGCGTTCAGCAAACCAGCGGCGGCTTGTATTGCCTTCTCATAAGGGCAGTAAATCGCTCTCCCGCTCTTTCTCATTCACAACTCCTTCCTGGTGGAACATTCTTCCTAACTCTGTCCGTTCAACCACATCTCTCACAACATTTAAAACACTACTTAAAACCCATCTCTTCTGTGAATACTTGACAAACAAATGAAAAAAATGAAAAAACAAACAAACAAAAAAAAAATACACTAACCCTTTCTCTCAACAGGTAGTGGTCTAGCTTTTGTTTAAACCAGTAACTTTGTATTGGCACCTAATGTATTATGGCTCCTGTATGAACTATCGCTTATTGCTCCTAAACTCTTTGTAAGTCGCTTTGGATAAAAGCGTCTGCTAAATGTCTAAATGTAAATGTAAATAGTCACACTTACAGGTTGTGATTCGGTGGAGCTAACAGGTCCAAATAAGGTTGGTATTTCACCCTTTCAAGGATCGTCTTTTAACATATCCTGCAGTGAACGCGCCAAGACTATTGAAGCAATCTTTGGTGAAATGATGCGCACACAGTAAACTCTGGGGTTATACTCCTTTTGTGTCGTTTGAAAAATGAATAGTAACCATTGTTTCCCCAGAAGTTCTTCCTTTGGTAGTTTAAATAAGACGCACTTAGTTTCACAACGTAGAACACTGGTTTTAGATGGCAAATGCATCACGAACAAGCAACAGTGTTTTGGGGGAGGAGAGAGTGAAGTTTTCGCGGGAGTCCCAGCAAAACGTAGGGGGGACTATGTCTAGTGACGTAGATACACGGTTGTACTTGTTCACGTCTCGTTTGCGTGATTCAGAGTCGACTCCCTTTTTTACAAGCCAATAACTTTGTTATTTATTCACCTTAGGACTTACAACTTAAGCAGACTGCTTTTTTTCAAACACGGCAACATAACACACTGGATGAAATGTAATTTTCATGATCTAATGCTAATTAACATTTAGATACTAAATATCGGCCAATTATCTGCTTCAGTGGTAAAGAATTATCACTTATTGGCCAAAATGTACATATTAGTGCATCCCTAATTAAAAGTATGAAGTAACATTAAAACATTACCAGTATCCACTGTGCATTGTTGCAAGATGACGTCATTTCTTGTCTGACTCTCTCTCTCTCACACACACACAAACACACACATTCACGTACAAACACACACATTATATGTCCAGCAGAACTCTCTTTCTGTGCTGTACTCACACACATGTAGTGCGTGTCATGTTGTGTGTGTAGATGTGTTGATGTAATTGGTCAGTGATCTTATGGCTCATGAGACACAAGAAACATGCTAACTCTCACCAGATGTTACAAAGCAAACACGCACACACGCACACACACACACACACACACGCACACACGCACGCACACACACACACACACACACACACACAAACATTAATACACACACTCTTAAACATATACACACAATGTTTTGCCAATTGTTCAAGAGGGTCTGATTATGTGTGTGTGTGTGGCAGTTGTGAAGGTCATTTGTGATAGTAAAAACACTTTTCATTCTACACTTTTTCTGACTGGCTCACTCTTCATCAGTGATTCTGTGTAAGATTCTGCAGATGAAAGTTCTATCCTCAACAGTTATATTTGTGCTAAAGAAGCATTCAGTTTCCTTACATGGCTCTTAAAAATAAGTCTAGAGGATTATAAATACACCGGGACTGATAATATACACCTCAACAAAAATAGAGCCGGCCGGTACAGTATCTGATGTTGCCATGACGGGGTTTGTGTAAAACTATCCTGAATAATTAGAGTTAAATAAAGCCCAACGAGACTGTCCGCTGTGTTTCTCTTTGCGTCCGTCTGCTGTGACTTCACTTCAGATCAGATGTGTGTTTGTCTGAGTGTCAGTCATATAGAAGTCAGTGAGGAAAACTCCACAAAAACTCTTGTTTAAAGCAACACTAGAGAGTTTTTCGACATTTAAATAATCCCCCTCAAATGATTTATTAAGTGGTAGGATAACTCTTAACTGGACGAATTTGACTGCCGCTGCTATCTGCACAGCCCTCTATCAGCTGATATCACACTTGTAACTTTAGTGTGCGGGTAGGTTCACAAGCCCCGCCCATCACCTGGTTTACGTCACGTTTTACTCATAGCCTGGGTAAAGTTAGACAACATCTAAGAATAAGGCGAAATGATTTAGTTCAACGCAAGTCTCCAAACCATTACCATGGCAGAGCCAGAAAAAAAATTCATAGAGGAAAAGAGAGAGAGTGATCAGACACCAGCCCGAACACAAATCAATATCTGACAGACACTCGTGACACCAGCTGCAAGAAGCAACGGGTTTCAAAAGGGATGGAGACTTAACGTTACCCTTCCTGCTACTGGATTTAAAATATATATACTGTCTTATATGTGTAATTTGTCTTACTGTCCTGTACTTTTGAGCTTATGAGTAGGCTGTGCTCCGGTTGTTTATTGGCGCACTTAAGTTACTGCTTCACAATTTATAACCGTAAGGTAGACTAGAGATGATGTAATGTTGTCTCAAAAGCTTAGACAGCATGGTGATGTCTCATCACAAATTTAGTGTTATGCTTGTAAATGATGACTACCAAACCACTATAAATGTTTTATGGTCAAAGTTGTTGATTCCTTATGCACGTAGAATAATGTTATCAGTATCTATAGTTACTGTTCTAGGCACTATTCCCACAGCGAGTTGAGTGTAAGTTAGTGATTGCACCTCTTACACAGAGCACAACGCCTGGTCTCAAAATATAACTACAGAAAATTATTTTCGCTGGTTACTAAACACATTCACCTCCATGCGTTGTGTTTTGGGTGACTGCAAATGTGCCATGTAGCTAACTTTAGCTCCTATGTAGCTAGCACACTATGCGCTAATGACTAACAACCAGCTGGTACCTCAGAAACTACTTTGAGCCATTAGTATAGCCGATAGTACACCCCGCAGGAGCCAAAAGAGTGCTTTAGTACACATACAGTTTATGACATGACATGATGTAACAGCTCACCTGTGTTGTGCTGCTCACGGTGAAGCTTATACCGCGACAGTATTTACCACACTGATAACAGACTATTGCGCTTGTCAACCACATGGGGGAATCATAAGCAAAAGTTGTCTAGTGTTGCTTTAAATGTTTGACGACCAGTGTTCATGATGAAAGGCTGTGAACAGGGTTGTGCTGGTGTGTAGACAGCGGTTCTGTGAACGTGAGGTCATTTGGCTCCGGGGGCTGTTGGCTGCATGTGGTAATGTGATTACATATCTGTGATAGAACGCACACATATACACCACTTCTCCCCCTCACAAACACTCACTTTTCTCCGTCATTGCCTTCTAAGGAAGACTTGAGGATTAAAGAGGAATCTGGAGCAGACGTTGTGCAGATGGTGTGTCAGGGTCTCCGGCGGCTGTCACGTATGTTACAGGAGATGAAATGAGTCACGTTGACTCAAGACGTTTCATCATGGCTCGTGTCCACTGCTGTTACAGGGAAAGCTCAGACAAAAACATGTCATTTCAGACCTGTATGCATTGCTTTGTTCTGATGAACACATAAAAAGATATTTGGAAGAATGTTAGTCATTTTCAGTACTGGGACGTCATTGACTACCAGAGTAGAAAAAAAATCAATGGTGGTTAGAACTGTTTGTTTTCCTAAATTGCTCAAAATAAATATCTCAAATTTTCAGTCAATGATGTCATACAAGTGAAAAATGCTCACATTCTTCCAAATATCTTTCTGTGTGTTCAGCAGAACAAAGTAATGCACACGGGTTTGGAACAATCTAAGGGGCAATTCCAAAGTAATGGACATGACATAAAAATGTTAAAAGAATGAATTTGTTAGGATTATATTGAATCATTTGTTTATATTTTATGGAACCCTTGTTGATAGAGTCTAAACATCGTAGAATGTCAGTCTATGAAAAAATATATATATTTAAAAAAAGGGAAATAAACATGCGTCATTAAAAAAGGACAAGGTTTTTGCTTGACGATAAACTTTTTCACGCAATTGCCCTGAGGGTGGTAAATGATGACCTCTGGGTGAACTCACTTTAATAATGTGGGCTTCATCTGTACAGGTGTCACACTTAGATTATTACATCACCTCATGACGAGTCTCACCTGTGTGTCAACTCCAGTACAGCATGTTAGATCTGCACCATTACTCCTATTTTAATCCTGAAAATGATGTTTCACAGTTAATTGAGCATTAAAGCACGACACAACTCCTGAAACAGTCAGAACATCATGGCGCAGTTTGTATCTTTTAAACCAGACTTTACAGGAAATTCAAGCACAACATTTTTTCACTTTTTTCATTTATATCTGTTTAATCTTTGGCTGTTTTTTAAAGCAACAAATGATCTTCTGGCATCCGCTGATATCTGTCCACATGAAAGATCATGTTCACACAGAAGAAAAGAGTGACAAGATCCTACAGTCACACAAATTGACAAGCCCTGAGAGTTTATGGGATAGAAATCTTATAGAAATCATATTCAAATGAAACTGGCTCATTAATGAAAGCTTTATTGTAAAGTGGATTGTAAAATAAGTTTTCATAGTTCAGTCAAAACAGAAAAAATGATTCATTACATTACATTGATTCATTTGGCAGACGCTTTTATCAAAAGCCACTTACAAGTATGAGATCATATAAGCATGTTGTCAACACGCTAAACACCGTTAGTTCACAAGACCATAATACTAGAGGATTAAAGCTGGAGTGAGCAAAGGAGAGAATGAACAACAAGATTATTTTATATATATACACAACACAGAGAGTCATCGGTTGGTCAGATAAATGTGGAACAGGTGTGTTTTGAGATGTTTTTTGATAGTTCTTCTGTTCAGGTGAAGACTGGCAGTTCATTCCTCCACAGGGAAACTTCTCTCATCTTTATGTCATCTCAGATATTTATCACTTCACTTCTTCATCTCAACACAAACTCATCATATTCTATTCAAATGTCATCATGTTATCTCATAAGATGCTCAACATATCAAAGCTTCAAAAAGCATAATCGTCTGTCATTAAAGTAATTGAAATGATTATTAAATGTCTTCTGAAGAGAAACTACTCACGTGTTCAGATGAATGAATGAAAGCAGATTTATAAATGAGCTCATACTGCGATGTTCCTCAGAACCGCACCCAAGTTCTTCACCTGCTGCTGCACCTGTGTGTACGGTTGATGATTTGATTTGATTCATGTACGTGTGAGAGGACACGATGAGAGAATGTTCACTACAGTGTGTGTGTGTGTGTGTGTGTGTTGTGTATTGAATAAACATCATGTTACCGCTGATGAACACAACACAACTCAACATATAGTCCAGTGAGTGGCATGAGAAAGATTATCTTGAGCATTGACGAGGATTTCTAGGTGTGGAAGTGATGAATGTTTACAGTGTTGACATCTGCTGAGGAACTTTAGCAGCAGACAGAAGAATGACTGCTGACACACACACACACACCAACTGTCTGAGTCTTAATCCAACATAAAATGCTTGAGACTTCAATCAGAAAACATGAGAATACTCACCTGACATCTGCGTGGCCTGACATCAGACAGAGTTGTGTTGGATTAAACGCTCATGTGTTGAAGAATCACACACACATGATGTGGATCTGTGGTTCTGATCGGTGTGATGTTCAGTTGTGTGAGCGCCGTGAGCTCTGGTGTTTGTCTTCTCTCTGTTGAGCGCTGGGAAAGAGAGTTGTGCTCAAACCGTTCATCATCTCAGATGTAATAACTGACTTGAGTTTACATGAAGATCATACAGCGCTCTGTCAGATTACAGGCCATTCAAGATTATAGACTGATGACTTCACACAAACACTCATATTCATTCAGTTGATGTTTACACACCTGAGACACACACAGAGTCAAGATGAAGTAAGAATGACATCACTTCAGTTATTCAGCTAAAATATGCATGAAACACTTGTTTAGTTCATTGTAAGCAGCGTAAACTCTTTACTGGAAGCACAATCACAACATTTAGTGAGTTATTTTACACACACACTCCTAAAGAGTGAGATCATGTGTTCATATGGGTTTGGTTATGATGTCATTCCTGTCAGATAATCAACTACAGGCAACCAGAATCACATCAACATCTGCCTGTTACACACACACACACACGCGCACACACACGTGCACACGCACACGCACGCACGCACTCACACACACACACACACACACACACACACACACACACACACACACACCTACACACACACACACTGAATGAAGCTTACAGCATGTGATGTGAACTCATTCAAATAAAAATAGAGATTCTGTCAGTCTTCACTCAATCTGATCTTTCCTTTGAATTAAGATTTTTCTTACCTCATTGGGAGATGTTTACTTTTTTT
>NC_079562.1:150000-200000 GCF_015846415.1 Triplophysa dalaica | reverse complement strand
GAGTTCTGTTTCATTTCACATTATAATTCCAGCAAAGCTTCAAAAAGCACACGGCCTGTAATCCTCTGCATGTAAAGACACAGCAAACGCTCATCTTCAGCAGAAACACAGCACAGACTGATGTTTTAATTCCGTCAGATTGTTTCACGGGTTACAATCCTTCAGTCATGACAAACCTTAAACCTTCTCACAGGCTTTTCCAAGTGTGTGTTACTCTTTTTCCATGACATAGATTTTTCCTTTTCACTATTAAAGAACTGGGCTCATGAGAACACGTCCAAATCCATCAGGCCGTCCAGATTCAGAGAAAGTCAATCTGAGAACTGTTATTAGAAGTTAGGAAGGGTGCGATTTAACGTCTGATGTGAACTGTAGAGATCTCTGTGATGAAATCTCGTTGGTTTTGCTTCGGTGTGTCTTTCATCTCTTTATGTCGAGAAAATTCTCCTTCAAAACTGTTCAATTCACCTGAAAACATTCTCCAGAGTTTCTTGATGTTCCTGTATGATCTCTCTCATGTGCAAACAAAATTACATTCACAGATGTGTGATGTTGTGATGTGAAGTGTTGGGTAAGTTACTCTCTATTCATTACTAGTTCAATAGTGTCATTAGATTACTGCACATATGACTCTCTCCAAAAGGTATCTCATTATTTATTTCTATATCCTATATTAATTGAATATTAAGTGATTCATTGATGGACATGAAACGGCTCTTTTAATTCATTCAAATAAATCATATCACATAAAGTAGTATTATTAAGTATTATTAATTTACAAATGTGAGAATTATACATTAAAGCACAGATTTTAAAGTTAGATTTATATTTTACACATATTATATACATTATCTTGTATTTTATATGTTACATACTGTAAAGGATTGTGAAGGATGCTGTCGTCCGCGTGGTGGCTGGTAGTTTATTCCGCCACAGGTTGCAAGCGATTTGGTGCCTCGCTGTGATGGAACTACCAAATTACAGAAAATTAGAGTAAACCCTTATTTTACTTTTCAAGGGGAAAGTAATTAAATAGCAGTACCTGATGAATTAGTAACTAGTTACACCCAACACAACAGTGATGATCTCTCTCTCTCTCTCTCTCTCTCTCTCTCTCTCTCTCTCACACACACAGTGATTTGATTTACGTTCAATATAATGTGACTCTATATGCATGTTTGGTTTCTCACATCTGTAGTAAAAAGTGAACATTGTAGAAGAATCATTAGATGATTGGAACAGATTTTCCATGAGCTGCAAATGGTTGTGTAGTGACACACGTGTAGTTACAGTGACATCATATCTGTTGAGCAGTAGTTCAGAGTCTCTCAAAGAGGTTTTGTTTATTCAGGCAGTAATGACCTTTGGAGGATGGGGAATTCCTTTGAATGTAAACCACAGAAGGATGATGGTGGTGTTCATTGGGTGGGTGGCAGGAACCCTCTTATTAAGAGACTCTTTCCATTTCCCCTCTGTTGTGTTTTAGAGAAACTCTCTGCTTCTCTGTCACCTCTGGAACACACACTGCCCTAGGTTTACTCTCGGATTCTGTTCTCCATACATGTTTACCTCAGTATATCCCTCCAGGTACCTGAACAGATCCTTTTACGTGACGACTAAAGTGAAGTAAAAGCGCACATGGACATTGCTAGAAAACCTATGATGGCTGGCATTGCTCTAATCTTTGACTCCTTTCTGTTTCCAGATTGAAGCTGCTGGTCGATCAAGAAATAAATCACCAGGAGAAAAAGGAAGAAGAGAACAACAAGAAAGTCACAAATCTGAAGGACGAGCTGTCCAAGCTGAAGTCTTTCGCGCTGTTGGTCGTGGATGAACAGCAGCGCGTCACAGAGCAGCTGAGCCAACAGACGACAAAGATCCAGGAACTCCAGAGCACTGCCGCTCAGACTCAAGAGGAGCTGAGCGCCACCCTCGGCCGACTGGACGAGGAGGAGAGCAAAGTCCTGCGCATAGAGGAGGAGTTACGCAACCAGGCCTGCCATTTCCACCAGGAGCAGGAAGCCATGACGGCCAAACTGAACAATGAAGATGCTCAAAACAGACAGCTGCGGCAGAAGCTCTCCTCACTCAGCCGACAGCTAGACGATCTTGAAGAAACCAACAAGACCTTGCACAGGGCAGAGGAGGAACTCCAGGAGCTGCGGGACAAAATAAGTCGTGGGGAGTGCGGCAACTCCAGCCTGGCGTCTGAAGTGGAAGAGTTGAGGAAACGAGTGCTGGAAATGGAGGGGAAGGATGAGGAGCTGATCAAGATGGAGGACACGTGCAGGGACCTGAACAGAAAGCTGGAGAAAGAGTCCAACCAGAGCCACAGCTTAAAAGCGGAGGTGGACAAGCTGAATCACAGGATCATGGAGCTGGAGAAGTTGGAGGACACTCTGGGCAAGAGTAAACAGGAGTGCCGTTCATTGAAAAGCAATCTGGAGAAAGAGCGTGCTACGACCAAACACATGTCCAGTGAACTCGATGTGTTACGAGTCCGAATCAAAGAGCTCGAGGCTGTCGAGGTCCATTTGGAGAAGACAGAGCAGACGCTGAAAGAGGACCTGACCAAACTGAAAACGCTCACAGTCATGCTCGTGGACGAGCGCAAAACCATGTCCGAAAAACTGAAGCTGATGGAGGATAAAGTGCAAAAGAGCACCGGCAAACTGCAGGCGGAACAAGACATGGTAAACACTGTCACGGAGAAGCTGATCGAAGAGAGTAAGAAGACGCTGAGGTCAAAGGCTGAGCTGGAGGAGAAGATGTGTGTCGCCACTCGAGAGAGGGATGAACTCAAAGGTCAGCTCAAAGTCGAGGAAGAGAAGAACACTGACCTTCAATCAAAAGTTAGCATGATGAAGAAAAGACTTCAGTCCTTGGAGGCGGTGGAGAGAGAACTGCTGAGGAACAAATCCAAAGAGGAGAACACAAAGACTTCGCTTCCTTACCACTACCAACAGGAAGACAACAAAGTCAAAGACTTGACGCAGGAAGTAGAACGCCTCCGTAGGAAGCTGAAGGACATGAAGGTGGTAGAAGGTGATCTCTTAAAGACAGAGGGGGAATTTGAATCGCTGGAAAAGAGATATTCCAACGAACACGACCGGGCAAAAGCTCTGATGGAGGAACTGGAGATGTCCAGGAAGGAGCTTTCCAAATACCAGCTGGCTGAGAAAGAAGAATCCAATCAAGAGCACGTGCTGTATAAGCGTCTCAAAGAGGAGGAGGCCAAATCCAGTCATCTGACTCGAGAGGTAGAAGCTCTGAAAGAGAAGATCCATGAGTACATGGCCACAGAGGAGTCCATCTGCCGCTTGAAAACGGACCACGCTACCCTACAGAGAAAACTCTCCCAGCAAGAGGTTCGGAACAAAGAGCTGGCCAGAGAGATGGAGTCGCTCACGCGAGAACTCGAGAGATACCGTCGTTTCAGTAAAAGTCTACGTCCAGGCATGAACGGAAGACGCTTCTCAGATCTCCAAGTGTCATCAAAGGAGGTGCAGACCGACCCGCCAGACACTCTGTCCCCAAACTACAGGAACCTTCCACCACTGGAGCGCGCTCTGGTCAATGGCAGATTGTACGTAGAGAATGATCTGGAGGACCAAGTCAATTACAATGAGGTAAACCTCACAAAATGCACTCAGACACCTATCAACAATGTCAACAATCTCAACAACAACAACATGAGGAGATCTCGGGGGCCTTTGCTTAAAGCTAGAGAGCATCATCATCCAATGAACAGCGGCCATATTCAACAAAGCGACGTGTTCCTTACACACACTCCTGGCCAACCTCTCCATATCAAAGTGACCCCTGACCACGGGCACAACACGGCCACTCTAGAGATCACAAGTCCCACCGCCGAGAGTGCTCAGTCCTTCACCAGCACTGCAGTCATCCCCACGAGCGGCACTCCTCCCAAACAGAGGATCACCATCGTTCAGAGTCCGTCCATCTCGCCTTCAAGCAAGGCCAAGGGTTCGCCTCCCCCCGAGGGTCCCTGCGGCCCCGGCACGCCTGATCGTTCCATGTCACCACTCACCTTGGCTGCCTATTCCCGTTCTCTGACCTCTGACTCCTGTGGATCGGTAAGCCCGGACCGAGCCCTGTCTCCCATTCAGATAGTGTCCGTTACCACCGGCTCCCCTGACAGGTCGCAATCCGTCGAGGCCCCAGAGCTCACGGGAGGTCATAGCGTTTTCCGCGTGAGCCCAGAACGGCAGAGCAGCTGGAAGCTGCAGAGGTCCAACAGCTCGGGTCCCAACGTCATAACCACTGACGACAACAAAATCCACATTCACTTAGGAAGCCCGTACATTCAAACTGTGAACGCCACGGCCCAAACCATCGCCCCCTATTACTCGCTCGGGCCGGAGCAGAGAGTTCCCATACTGACCAATGGCTCCACAGCCAAGAGCAACAGCAAAATTACCAGCAGCATTGTGATAAAGCCCACATCCGGCCCCATCTCACGACCCGCACAAATTACAGTAAGTAACATCTGTGACTGACTCAAACTCACTAGAGTTGCGTGCCGCCTTCCCGTCTCGTGAACTGCTGCCCTCCAGACCCTCACGTGATTTCTGTGTTCCTCCGTCATTAATAATGAGTGACGTGTTGATGTGCATGATGTGAAAAACTAAAGTCCAATGAGGTTTCACTCACTCTGAGCTTTAGTGCACTTACTGTGTTTGCATTAAAAATCACTGATTGATGTACAGTTTCTTTTTTATTTTATTTACCACATGATGTTGTTTTTCAAGTTTAATAATTAAAGAGAGAATGTTCACAGAGGCTTGATTTATTTATGAACTGTTTGAGTTTTGAATTCTGTTGAGACACAGAAGCGGTCATGATGTCATTTCTTTAGAAGAACACATTTCACCACTAAAACAGTTCAAAACTCAAGAATATTACGTGTCATGTCTGGAGTCTGAACATATTCTACATGTTTCATATTTCACGATTGTGAATCAGGTAAAGTAGGTTAAAGTCTCCTTGAGTTTATTGGCTGATGTCTTTAGTTACCGTTGCCATGCACTCACACAGTGAGAATCTACAGTTTTGTGTAATGATATCATGGAAAACCTTCAGCACGCTCATGTCTTTACTGCACCAGATTTCACTCCAAAAGATTCTGTTAGACTATCAAGTTTTCTCTGCTTCTCTGCACACACTGCGTGAGTGTGTGTGTGCGTCCGTGCGTGAGTGTGTGTGCGCCTGTGTGTGTGTATGTGTGCGTCCGTGCGTGAGTGTGTGCCTGTGTGGGAATGGTAAACCCTACGGTATGGGGACAAAATGTCCTCACAAAGATGGCATTATCCAAAACCTTGTCCTTGTGGGGACAGTTTTTGGTGTAGCTTATAAATCATACAGAATTCACTTTTTGAAAATGTGAAAGAGCAGAAAGTTTTGTGTGATTGTGAGGTTAGATGATAGGAATGTGATAAACAGTTTGTTAAGTATAAACAGCATATTGTCTATGGAATGTCCCCATAAAACATGGAAACCCAACATATGTGTGCGTGTGTGTGTGTGTAGGTGTGTGCGTACGTGTTCGTCCATCTGCGCGTGTGTGCGTGTGTGCGTGCATTTGTGTGTATTCATGTATGTGGAGAACAATGTCCAGCGTTAAATTGATTCATGCCGGTATTTGTGCATCTGGATTGTGTGTGTGTGTGTGTGTGTTTGTGTGGGTGTTTTCAGACTGTATAAACTGCATGTTCATGAGGGTTTGAGAACAGCTGTGATCATGTCTCATCTCACACACACACACAAACACTCACAAACACACACGCACGCACTCACACACACACACACACACACACACACACACACACACACGCACGCACTCACACACACACACACGCACACACGCACTCACACACACACGCACGCACGCACACACACGCACGCACACACACACACACACACACACACACACACACACACACACACTCACAAACACACACGAGAGAACACACACAGGTTGTTATCAATCAATGATGGTTATTTGTTTTGTTAGTGCCATTTGCTGGTTTAGGGTGAAGATCTAACACAAAGTCACTTGACACAAAACAACACAAATGTTTCTGCTGGCAGATCAGGAGCTGAGGGCTCCAAACAGAACTCTTGTTTGGTTTCTATGGTAACAGCAGCTGTCTGTGGTTTAATGAACGGTCATTATGTGCATGTACATGCCCTCTGACTCGCTGCAGAAGTACAGTGTGACCCACATTTCAACATTTCTCCCGTCTGCAGACATCACTCACAGCCTTTATCAGATGATCCCCACATGTGTCTCTCAAACAATATCTAAACATCCTTCGAAAGAAAATCAACAGCAGTTTTGTTCGCAGAACATTGTGTTAAATGACATTTTAAGCGTGAGCTTCAATAAAGATTTAGACAAGATGTTTATAACAGTAAAGGCTATAGAAATATGAACCACATATTTAAAGAAATATATTTGAAGTTAGACAGTTGACAGTCATCAGTCAGACGTAAAGTCATAATATTCTTGTGGCTCTTTTTTAACCAACCCCTAGTCCTGGTCTGACCCAATCCCTGCCTGGAAAACCACAGCTGGGTGTGACGTCACTTTACTGCGTTCACATCTGTGTTTCTGTGTTGTGAATATAAGCATAACTTCATACAGCTGCAGAATATCACTTTTAAACACAAAGAGATGAAAAAGAAATGAATGAAGAGCATTGATCGCACTGTGTCAGAAGGGACCGTTAAAGTGACAGCAGCACCATCTTGTGGACACAAACAGTACAGCACATCTCTGTCAACACCGCGCTTCAGTTCACATTTTTCTAACACAATTAAACACAGAACTCAGTTTAAAAGTGGAATGTGTTCAGCTCTGGTCAGCTTTTTTAGATTATACGTTAAGTTAAGATATTATTAATTAATAAAACATGAAAGAAGAAAATACAGTAGACTGAGCTGCATTCACAACATGTCAATGAGAACATTCTTCTCATCTTCTCATTTTAGAAGGGTTGATTTTGATTTTTCATCTCTGCTCTGACAGGTTCCTCTGGAATCATTCCGTCGTCCTGGACCGACCAGAATTCCCAAACCCAAAGGTCACAATTCAGCAGCAAAAGGGTCAAACAGTGGCGCTCAAACTGCACTGAATCATGGGAAACGTGTCCAACCTCAACATGTAAATCAAGCCACCAAATCATGATCACATCCAATTATCATGAAGAAAAAGACTTGTTGTTTATTTCACCTTTGTTTTTTTGTTTAGAGACTTTGTATCTAGTTTATGTTCACTGTTAAACTACTGACCTTTATGTTTATGGTGCTGAATGTAAGTGTATTTTTAAAAGACATGTAATTAAAACTCACTTTATTATTATCAACATGTTTCATTAGGAATATATGAGACACGGTGAAGCACAGAAAGCACAACAAAGTTCCAGAGCATCTGTCTAGCAGGGTTCCTCTCTCTCTCCCTCTTCTGTCAGAACATATATAATAAATATATCATAATAAATGTACTAGATATTACTAAATATAACAAACCCCTCCCCAATAAAAGAAAACAAATGTGAACTCTTACAGTAAATATATTTTAGCATAAAACAGTCATAAGTAGAACCGGCCTAGGTTGTGCAGAAACTACATTTAAGCACGGAAAGAAAAACATTCAAATAAAAGCCAGTAAAAAGTGTTTTTGCACATCAGAATTTTTTTTATAAAATTATAATATCTATTAAAAAAAAAGACATGTATTTAGAAAGTATCTGAGTATTAATACACGTATTGCAATCCAGTCATTCCACATTACTTCTAACTCAGCACTGCTATGAGCAAATCAAAAGTCAGTTCGTTACAGTTATGCACCAATCAGGATCTAGTATCCTCAAGTGTTGTGGGCGGAGTCAGTTCGAATGAATGACACAGGGATCACACCACACTGAGGAAACTTCTTAATCTCTTATGAGTGTTCACGGCTTTATTTCATTCCTGTTTCATTAGTTTTAAACTCTGTAAAAGGTTATTTTCCGTCTCTTTAGTTTATTTTAGCTTTACTTTGTGAAGACAAGATCGTGTTTTGAAATGACTGATCAGAGTGGAGATCCCAGAGCCTCAGGCCTAACTCACAGGTGAGGATAAACATGATATATTTATACATATAAAGTTACATACAGAATAATACACATGTCGTCCTGTTTAAAGTAAAGATCAGAGATCATAGAGAACAGAACATCAGGTTTAAAGTTCACCATAAAATGAAAACTCGGTCTTCGTTTTCTCACGCTCAGGTTTTCCCAAACATGTATAAATATCTTTGTTCTGCTGAACACAAAGGAAGATATTCAGAAGAATGTCAGTGACCAAACAGACCTCATCCGAAAGCAGGGATGAAGCAGAGATTTTACTCTGTTATGATGAAGCAGAGATTCTACTCTCTGCGTGTGTGTGTGTGTGTGTGTTACCATACTTTACTGTTGTCTGCAGGACGTATTAGGAGATCTTACATGGATTATGTGTTCCCGTCCGGCTCATGGTGTGAGATGCAGAAAACCCTCTGAAGCCTGTTCTTCTGTCTCACTTCATCTGGTGACTTCAGCAGTGATGGTTTGTCTTGTGTTCATGTGAAGTGGACGGAGGTTCTCTAAGGCTCTGGCGCTTCAGGAAAGCAGCGTGTCAGACGTCGGTCTTCAGTGAGCTGCTCGACAGCCTGACGCTCCCTGAGCAGGTGACACACACGTGTACTTCAGACCTTGTGCACTGAAATGTGCCATGAGTTTACACTGTCATGTGATTTCTGTCGGTTCAGATGACGTCCGGCTCTCTCACCACCGACCTGAAGATCTTACTGGAAGATCTGCATCAGAAGAAGATCAGCGTGTAGAGATCCTTTCTTTATTCTCGTCTGGGCTCCAATCGTGTCTCTCACAGTTACTGGAAAGCTCAACCGCACTTGTTAGCTTTTTAAGGTGAGAAACATCAGCATTTGAAATACTGTTTTAACATCAGCTCACAACCACCCAGAATCACCACACAATCCTTTCAGCTAAAGACAATGAAATTCTACTCCTTTTGTTCAATAACAGGATACGTCTATTTCACAAAATGGCTACAGAGACAGGAAGTAGGGGAAAACTCTTTCCGGCCGCACAGCTGCCATTCATTCAATCAGCTTGTTTTCTCACATGCATTCATTTTATTTACCAAAAACAAATGTAGCATCTATTGTCTGATTTATTCATGGTTTACCTGGAGATGTAAAAATAGGGATATATGTGAGACAAATTAGCATAAAGGAAACGCTACATGCCTAACTTCTGATCTCCTCAACTGTTCTGTGTGATGAACGGAGCTAGAGCATTGACCCCACAAGAGTTAACCCTACTTCAGGTTTGACCACGTCACGCTGTGAAATCATCTTAGCTGTACGTGTCTTCACTTCATGGAGTCATGAGATGTTGTGTGTGTGTTTTCAGCGCTCCTGTCAGGATGGAGGCAGGTTGCTGGTGCAGAGGGCCGAGTGGCAGAAGGTTCTGGAGTTAGTTCTCGCTGCGCCGCGTTATGCCCGGCGAGCTCCCGCGGTGAAAGACCAGCAGCCCCAACGTGCTTCCAGGGCAATGTTACCGCACGCTAGTTGAGTTCTGTTGAGACATAGTTGAGACATCCACTCTCATCATGACGCCCGGAGGAAGCAGACGTGTGAATCACATTTTCATGTCGGGTGAGAACCCATGTGAAGCAAATATCTGCAGAAAAATGAATATGCTGCATGACATGACCGAGATGAAAGTGATGAAATGATCCAGTCAAACAAACCACAGGTTCACTCGAATCTCTCTACTGAGTCTGTTCAACTCGACTGTAAATATGTTTGGACTGGAGTGATGTGTTGTGTTGTCTGTGTGTTTTCATTGCTGCTTTTGTGTGTTCATAATTACGATCCATCGTTCTTTTTATCAAAACAATGTCAGAGTGCTCAGAGTCTGTGTAGCTCATGTGTGAGGTTTGGTCCATGAACACTGAATATAACTCAAGAGTAAATACAGTTTTAATGACGTCTAGTACAGGGGTTCCCAAACTTTTCGGACCACGACCCCCAATATTAGACTGCTGACAACCCGCAACCCCCCCCCTCCTCCCCCTCCTTTCTCCTCTTTGTGTTTTCCTCCGACAGCTTGTAAGGATTTGCGATTTGGTTACATACTGACAGAGCTAAAACAAAAAGGAACACAATCTCTAAGCCAGGCTATTTTATTAACAAATTATGGAAAAAAACAAATACATCCCATAACTGTGAAATGCCTAAAGACAGAATATGAACAGGCTGCCTGTAACACGCCTACAACAATAACTTTGTATTCAGAAAAAAACGCCAAATGTGATGGATGGGCGCTGTGCGCGGAGCAAAGCAGATCGCCACCCGCAGATCATCTTCCACGTTAAGCCGTGACCTGTGTTTATTCTTAATGTAAATCAGCGCGGAGAATGTCTTTTCGCATAAATACGTTGAGCCAAATTGCATGAGTACATCCAACGCGGCTTTCGACAACTGTGGATATTCCAGAGCGACAGAAACCCAGAACTCATCCAGCGTCTTGCTGTGAAATGCCGTCCTCAGGATTCGATCGGATGAAAGTTCTATCAAGGCATCTTCCATATATGACGCCAGATTATTTGCCGTGGTTACATTAAATGGTGACCTTATCTAGTCATATTGGTCGGGAGCGTATCCTTCAGGGAAATACTTATGAAAGTGATCCAAAAGGGACTGAAGGTGAGCAGTAATAGACGCCTTGATGCTGATAACACTGAGTGCATTTTCCTCCATGAATTCTTCCAGTTCAGAAAACATGTCTATGTGTCCCATTTCCACTCTCTCCAACGAACCAGCTTTCTCGCAAATGCCTGCACTTTATCATTAAGGTACAAGATGTTTGTGTTTTCACCTTGCAGGGACACATTAAGTCCGTTGAGTTTATCAAAAATACATGACAAATATGCCAGTCTTGTCACCCAGTCAGCATCAGACAGATGCTCAGCAAGTGGGGATCTTTGGTCTGTGAGGAAAATGCGCACCTCATCCCGCAGCTCGTACAGGCGTCTCAGCACATTTCCCCGCGACAGCCACCTGACTTCTGTGTGTAGGAGCAGGCCTTTGTGCTCTGATCCCATTTCATTACAGAGAGTGGAAAACAGTTGTGTGTTCAGTGGACGTGATTTTATGTAATTAACAATCTTCACAGCAGTGTCAAGAACAAGTTTAAACTCCGCATTCAGGGTTTTGCACGCGAGGGCTTCTCTGTGTATGATGCAATGCGTGAAATTGAGGTGAGGTGCAACTAGGAGGACTCTTGCCTTTAGTCGTTTCTTTTTTCCCAGCATTGCCCCTGCTCCGTCTGTGCACACTGATATGCACTCGCCCCAAGATAGTCCTTCATCTTTAAGTTTGCTGTCCAGTTTATTGAAAATGTCCTCGCCCGTGCATGATCCCTCCAGTTGTGTACAAAATAACATTTCCTCATTTAGTTTCTCTAAATTTAGTTACACACACGCACACGCACACACACACACACACACAGTGTATGCATCACCTGGCAGTGTCACTGTATGATGTCATGATGTTGAGACAGGTGTTTAACGTCTGAAGAGTTTCATCATGTGATGCTGTTCTCAGATCTGTCACCGGGTGGCGTTCATGTCACTCCTGCAGCTGATCTCGGGTCAGTTTGTCCTCACACATTGGGTAGAAATGTTGTTTAGATTTCACTCCCTGCTGACCCTCTGTGATGTTAACTCTTAAACCCCTTCAGCAATGAAAACACCGCTCCTAAAAGACTGAATGTGGACAAAGAGTTAAAGATGAAGAAAGTGGTAAATTAATGAAGTGAGTAAAAATGTTCCTCACACATGTACAGCGAACTCAAAACTTCAGTAGTTCTAAATTTCTAAATCTAAATCTCATTGTAATTGAGGAGAATAGTGGCGTCCACAGCACAACTATAACAATAGAATAACATCCATTCTACAGGTGACAATTCATTTGAATTTGAGGGGTTTTAAACTGCTTTAGAATTCAGAAGTTTTACATAATTAATACTGCATATAAGAATTTATAGTCCGTTTAATATTTGACCTGTGCTTCTCTCTCCTATGTGTGCTTTCACTGTGCGTGTGTGCGAGTGTGTTTGCGTCTATGTCAATGTGTGTAAGTATGTATGCATATTGTGTGTGTGGAGCATTTGTATGTCTGTCTTTTGTTGTTTTCACCTTTTTCTTGTTTTTACAGGTATATGACTTTAGTTGTTTTACTTGTATTCAATGTGTCTCATGTACAGCTGCTTTGTAACAAAGAAAATTGTAAAAAGCGCTATATAAATAAAGTTGAGTTGAGTTTTAAACAGTATGTGAGTTTATCGTCATGTTATCGTGTGTTTAAATGACACAGATGTGTGAAGCACTTGATGACCAACACTGGTCTGTAGCAGATGAATAGTTGTGTAGTTTGTGTAGTTCATATAGTGTTATGTAGGGGGTCATGTTCAGTCACACAGGTGATGGAGTGATCTCTATTGACCACATAATGAAATATATTTATTATTTACATTTTCTCTTGTTTGGTGGGTGTGTCAAGAATGTCATGGCCAATCAGCAGCAACATTTAAACCACACGGTATTAAAGAGATGTCTCGCAGGAGACATGTCTGTCATAAGAGTTTTATATTAAAACATTGACATATCAACATGATGATGTAGTTGTTCACACTTTAGCTTCATTGCAAGGTGAGTTTATTTATAAGTTAATTGATATAATATATATGTACGTATTGAGTGCTTTGTTCTGGACAGCAAGGGTAGTGAGTGTAACATCAAGCGTCGGTTCCTGCAGCGCCACATGAAGTCCAACACCCCAAATTTCCAGTGAAACTAAAATGAAAGTTCATTAAAGGTGTGTTCCACTAATATCAAAATAAAATATTTGAGTACATTGAAAGAAAATCTTTCAATCAATAAAAACACACAAAAGCATCTGTTAGAAACACCCTAACAACCAGTCTGAAACCCTTAGCAACCTGCAAGCTGCATGTGTATCCATCCGTATCTTTCACACAAGACTTTGATCATTTTTGTGTTTTAATGATGTGAGGTGAACGTCTGCTGTGTAACTCATCACTTTCTGTTTGTTTGAGTTCATAGTTCAAAAGTCAGAAACCTGATGAAATTTCAACATTTGCAGGTGCAACTGGCTGACTTACATCCAGAGGAAACAGGTGTGTGTGTGTCTCTGACCACCTGGAGGGCAAACACATCTCAGCGGTGACAGGTCTGTCCGAGTGGAAAACACAAACAAAGCGTAACCTTGTAAAGCAGAAAAGGATTTCAAACTTGTAATTAATAAGTTCACGCATCTTTAATTCTCTCTTTATTCATGAGCATCTGGAGTCCTGTGACCCTCAGAGCAAATCAACTTATTGAATATTAAAGAGCAGAAATCAGAGCTGGATTCAACTGTGTCAGTGTTGAAGAAACAGAAAGTGAAACGCTGACCGGTGTCCACTTCACTTTCCTCTTCTAACAGATGAGCAGAACATCTCACTGTGTGCCAAACACATTGTGTGTGAATTAAGACACGGTCCAACAAACCTTCATACGCACACGCACACACACACACAAACTTACGCTGAAGCAGTTTGTTGTGTGTGTGTGGATTAGGTGTATGTGCATGTATGTGTTCACTGTTTACCTCTCACTGGCTAAACAGACGTGTATTAAACCCTTCACACACACACACACACACACACACACACACACACACACACACTCTATTTTTAAGATACTGCTGTGATTGTGCCTGTTTGCCCTTCAGTGTGATCCCCTTGACCCTTATTTACAAAACATGTATGTGTCTGTATCTGTGTGTGTGTGTTTAGATTTATGCAGTTGGCAGATGCTTTTATCCAAAGCAGTTTGCATTACTCTATGCATTTGTTTCCATGTATGTGCAGTCCACTGAGATCCAACCCACAACCATGGCATTGTGAACGCATGCTCTTACCACTGAGACACAGGAAAGCTGTTTGTGACCGTGTGTAGTTCACGTGTTCATATGATGTTGAAGCGATTACAGTGGCCATCATGAAGGTTTTATTAGCACATGAACAGTGACTAGTTGTTCTGTGGAGAAGGGATGCCGAGGGGTATGTCATGTCTTCTCTCCCTCTGGTCTTTAGTAGCATGTGTTTATCCATATGTCACAGACATCATTTATTTATCAAGATAAATGATAAATCCATTACATATGAAGCTGATAATGTGTAAGTAATGTGAGAATGAGAGCACACAAACATCTCTACACTTCATTATTTATTAGAGATTGGACTTGCTGTCATAATCCCACTACTTCAGCACAGTTAACTGCCCAATAGGACATTTCCACGCCTTATGCATGACAGGGGGAGCAGTGGAGAATATGGACACAGGAAAGCGGGTCTGAGGTATCACTGGTTCGTCGGGTGGGCATCCTCTGTGTTTGGGGGATAAATGATTATAGAAATAAACAGCATACTTACCTTTCCTTGCCTTCATCAGAGAGACCTCACATGAGTTTGTGTGTCCCACTTTCAACACATCACATTATCCTGAGTGACAGATGCCTTTTGGTGAGGTGCTGCTGATAATGCCCTTTGTATGGTTCCCATCACTGCGACACATGGTCAGTTGTGCACCTCAGCCTCATCGGCCCTTTATCACAAGACACTCTCAGCCAAGAGAGGCCCCCACCATAGACCCGGGTGTATGTCGCACTGTTACAAGGTCATCTGGCAGCCCACGATGTGTCCATCCGCCTCAACCACAGCCATTGGCATCTTCTTTCTGCACAACAGGCCAGTTCTTGATTATCCCCCACTGGACCTGTCCTCTGAGAGTGACCTGTTGTCAGCTATGATGACCTCTGCATTTAAGTGTGTAGTGAACTCACGCTCTGCAAGTCATGAACAAATAATACCAGAAGCAGTGGGCAGCTATCACTGCAGCTCAAGGGCACCTCAGTGGTTACCCACCGGCCCGAAAATAGGACCGTCTACCTTCTGGTCATGAGTCCAACTCTCTAACCTTTTAGTACTGGACTGTGGCATCATGTGTATCTACAGCGTGTCACACTCTTCTTACAATCCACAAGAACATGTTTGAGGTTTCCTGGAGCTGCACAGAGGTAGCAGGCTGGATCCTGTCCACACCAAACATGCAGATATGTTGGTGGGGGCAGCACATTATATGTAGCTCTTATGATAAAACTTAGCCTATTTGATTTACATACTCCACAGCTCACTCCAAGTGATTTTGCTGGGCTTGAGAGTAGCTCCGGCCCATCTACTTGCTTCCTCTTGACACCGAATCTCCTCCACTACCAGGTGACGCTGTTCCTTTAGTGTCACTTTTTGCCACGTGGGTGTGGTTGATGCCAAACCAAGTCCCCCTCTGCCACGTTGCACTTGTCCCAAGATGTCCTTATGTCTGAGGGCTGCCATTGCATCTCCTACCGCTGTTGTTGGGTTCCATTTCCTCAATGTCGCTACTGTTGGAGCAGCATCTCTTACACTGGATTCTTTGAGCATTATCTCTAAACTTATTTTGGTGCATTTTATATTCCTCCACAAGGCTTGAAATGGGAAGCGAGAGAGAGCTCCATTCTGTACAGCCCTATGTTGCTAAGGCATCTTGCTACCCCAGGCCATTTCCTCACATGTGTACTCACCAAGCTAAATAAGAAGCACCAGAGTTTCTTAGGAAGAGCTGTATTATTGATTTCCTTGAGTCACGTTTTCTAATGTCTCACTTCTTTCTCCTAGATACCAATGAGCTGAAATGGAGAAAAAGAGATGCACAAGAGAATCTCGTGAGAAATAAGTTTAATGAGGTGAAAGTACTGCACTTAACTAATAAACAAACCACTTTTATTCTCTATGATGATGACAGTAATGAAAGTCACTTTCTTCAGATTGATTTTGATTTTATTCATTTCATCTGAAGCTAGTAAAGTGATCTCACATGTAAATCAAGACTCATAGATGATTTAATTTAAATAAAAACTTCATTATTTGATCAGAGTATGGGCTGAATTATATTTATTCCATCATTCATTCAGGGCTGTGCATCAGTCTTACGTAACTAATATGAATATTGCATGAAAACACCCTCCGCATGAACATAAACATTTCTCATCAGGGTTATAAAGTGTGTCACACCTCCAGCACACTCTTTTCTTCAGCGTGTCACTCGCTCTGTCACATTTATAGTCTTTGTGTGTGTGTGTATGTAAACACCTGAGAAATCATGTTCGCATCACGTGATGAATATATTGAAGTGTCATTCCCGTCGACTGCTTTAAAGTTTTACAGTTCTCAATGAGACAAATGTGTTTTTACGGAATAATGAACTCTTCCAAGATGAAGAAAACTGAATGTTTCTTGAAGCAGTTACCTGTAGACTGAATTTGTTATAAAGCATGATGGAGGAAAAAGTGGAAGAACAGAAACTTTTAGGAATAAGAATTTAGATTTATGGATTTTGCAGACACTTTTATCCAAAGTGACTAACATTGCATTCACGCTGGACATTTCATTAGTTTCCTGAGAACCCATTGCTTTTGTGTTGCTAACACAGTGTTGTCAGTTGTGTCACATGACATGATGATTGAATGTAATGAAGTGATACAGGGAGGGCCTCTGGGGGGGTGTGTGGCAGTCAGTGACTTGTGTTTGTTGGCTTGAAGTCTCCTGGCGTTTGCTGTGATACTAAAGGAAGCCTCTGGAGATCCGGCTGACACGCCAAACACACCCATCTGTCTCTCGCTCGCTCGCTCTTTAAGCTGCTCCTCTGCACAGACTCCAGAGAGAGAGAGAGATTCTGCTCAAGATGTTTGTCTTTTTTGATGCAGTTTCTTCAAGGATTGGTCCTTTCAAACCTGCCGAGCTGTCTATGAAGATCAACAAGATCTTCTCTTTCACACACCTCTTGATAAACACTCTTCTGAAGTCTCAGCAAGATTACAACTCCAGACAGTTTGGGTTTTGATGAGGAGGATTATCAGAAGGAAATTTTTTTACAAACAAATGACTTGAGATATAGACTTTCATGATGTTATTGTTCTGACATCCAGTGTTCTGTTCATTTAGATCAAACACGTGATCGAGGGAACTTTCTTTACTTTTTTCCTTTTTTTTTTCCTTTTCCATCTCTCTATATCTCATCACTTTGCTCTTCTTGCTGTCAGATACTAATAAAGTCACAAGTGATGTTTTAAAGTCTCAAAGACATTAAAAGGAGATATTGAACATGGCGTGCGGTTTGTGATGCTTTTAATATTCGTAGTCGATCTGTGTATTGATGATTTTGACTGTATCTGTTCAAGACCAGTGTTGGGTGAAACTATTACTGTGATTGAATTACTTTTCCTTTGAAAAGTAAAGTAAGGGATTACTCTTACTTTGTCTGTAATTTAACGACAGTTATTTCTGATGTCATTCAACTAAAAACTGTGTTTTATATATGTGTGTGTGCAATAGTGGAACTGATATCAAAATTCAGTCTAATTTTAAAATCTGTGCTTAAATGTATAATTCTCAAATGTGTATACTTTAGTGAGTTAATAATACATCTATATGTAGTTTTATATTATTGAATTATTGAATGAAGTAAAAGAGTCATACATCAGATACATCTCAAGCTGTTGTGTTAGTGAGTCATCTCCTCCTGTGAGCTGTCCATCAGAATGGGTTAAAGATGATTCTATATTCAGGTGAAGATGATAATGAGAGGACATGTGTTTGTTCACTATAAATGACAATCTCACAGCCGAGCAAACATCATGTTTGAAATAGAGCAGAGAACAATTTATAAGTTATTCACAACTTCTGTATGTCTTGTGCACCTAACAAAAATGATTTATGTCCCACATTTTACAGTGATCGTACTAGTATTGACGCATAATTGATATTAAAGATGGATAAACATGACTTCACCTGATCTTTGATCTCACAATCCATCAAGCTGCCCCTACATTTTATTCCCATCACTTTAAACTTGACAAATGATTTGATAAATAAATGCTTCTTTCCTAAAGTTCACTTCAAGTTTATTTCTACATCTTTCATTGGATTGTTGCAAAGCAGCAATTGTTTAAAACTCTGATTTTAAAGTGCATTCTCAATAATCGAAGAGACTTAAATGTGCGACCAGCCTGATAAAAATAAATCCAAATCAATCTGTGGTACATGATGCTGATCTTGAGAGTATTTCTGTGGTCTTTCACATGTTTGTTTCAAACGCTTGTTTTTCTTGGAATGAATGTAATTGGTGAAAGTGTGAGTGCATGTCTGCTTATGGATTCACTGCAGCTGCAGGTCTCACCTCTGCAGGAGTTGGTTGCTAGGAAACAAAATCATCACAGGGTCAAATAAATCTGAGCACTGAAGTTTGAGAACACCATAACAGGCTTCAATCTGCCATGAATTTAGCTTCAATTAAGCAGAAATCAACTCAGACCCAAGAAAACAGACACACATACAACAGCTAGAGGTTTCCTTTCATGAGAGGATGCGGTTGCCATGGTTTCTTTCATCTGTAACTGCTGCAGAACGTGCCGGCGTCAGAATGTGATGGTAATATATGAGTTCATTATGGTTTATTAGTTTCATATCATCCATTCAGCTTCAGATTACAGCACAGAGATGATAAATAAAGAGCAGCACACAGGAAACACAGTTAAACATCTTCTGAAGAAACACACAAATGATCCACAAGTGATGTGTACTGTGTGTTTGTGTGCATGCTGATATGCCAATAAGAAGTAAAATTCTTTAACATGTCTGAAGTGCTGTAAATTTTCAAATGTAGATGTGAAGACAGTGTTTATAAGGACAAAATACATCCATCGGGACTTTTTCTCCTCTCTCTCTCTCTCTCTCTCTCTCTCTCTCTCTCTCTGTCATCCACATCATCCACTCTTCCATCCCCGTCTCTCTTGTACGGTTTTAATTAAAGTAACTATATTTCACAGGCTTTAGGGGAATAAATCTGGACTTCAGGCAGGCACAGTTTCATGGCCTCAGACTCCATCTGATTTAATGTCAGAAGAAACGAGAGACGGAGGAAAACACATCTGTAATTCAGCTGCACTGAACAATGTGTTACAAGAAACAGAAAGAAAGAATTCATAAATTCATAACAGAGGCTCTGAAAAAATGGAGATTGTGGTCTAGTGGGTTAAACCACTGAACTGGTAAATCAAAGGTTGTTTGATCCCAGCAGCCACCACCAGTGTGTCCTTGAGCAAGACACTTTACTCCATGTTGCTCCAGGGGGATTGTCCCTGTAATAAGTGCACTGTAAGTCGCTTTGGATAAAAGCGTCTGCCAAATGAATAAATGTAAATTTAAATGAATCTGTACCAGAAACACAAATGATCCGTTCATGTACTGCTCCGAGTCTTTCTTTCTTTTGTCACATGACCTCCTTATACACACAATAATACTATGTTTAGGTATTATAAAATGATGTAAACAGATAAACAGATAAAAACATGCTTATAATAAAACCATTCATTGTATTAATGGTCTAAATGAACTTGTCGCATTGGAATTATAAGGTTATGTCTGACATTTCTGTCAAAATTGAGTTATTCACATAGGCCCATTCTTATTCTGTAACAACTTATTTACACCATCTGATGTTTTTGTCTTTACGTTGTGGACAGTTTGGGACTTTTTTTAGAAAACAAAATGTAATACATAAAGACTAAAGTAAAAGACTAAACCGTAAGTAAAATTGAAAGTGAAGTTTGTATGACTGGAACTGACATGACTCCAAATGGGAACACATCATTTCTGCTGGCTATGAGGTCACATATTATAATAAGCACATGGAGTCATAGAAAGCTTCACAAAACAAAAACGAGTCAACTCCGAGGCAGCTTCCCGCGGTTTATATAGTTTTGTGAATGATTCTAGTGCAGTGAAGGCTGAACAGAGATCAGACCTGTGACGTTATCAGACGAACACACTCCATTGGTTTATAATAGTGCTTTGTGTTCATCTGCACATTCTGACACGTTGTGATTTTACTTTATACTATTAAACAAAGAGACATGTGACCTGCTTTGTCTTCACGTCACACGTGTTTTCTGTAGACGTGTTGATGCATCTGTGGCACTTTGTAGATCGTTCACATGTTCTCTCGTTGTTAAATTTGCCCAGAGGTTTCATTTTACTACATCAATTATTCCACATAGAAGAATTCTGCACCAGCGACCACATTTAACACAAAACATGAGCGCAAAATCACTTTTTTTAGCATAATGCTCAGAAATATCTTGTGTCCCACAACAGGCTTATTCAGTTTTGACTTTATACTTATAACTTGGAAAAAAACGAAAGCAGGGACTGGATTCACAAAACAATACTGGCCTATTTTTTAAATTCTAATTTAAGTAAAAGTTAGGAATGTGTTTTTTATTTTTTCCTCAAGATTGATTTACAAAACATATGTTATTTTATTCTTATAGAAAAATGAAGATGTTCTTAAGACAATATTCAACGAATGGAACTTTCTACGCACTTCATCTAATTGACCTTTGAGAACTATATTTCTCTTCAGAACAGTTTGGTGAATCTCATCCTGCACATCTCACAAATGTTAGACCGCCACAAAGGTGATTGTTTTGACACAAAGCCCATTGTTTGTGTATGTTGGTGTGTAATTCTCAGCGGTTAGAGCGTGATGCTAGCAACATCAAGGTCATGGGATTGATTCTGTGACACATACTCTGAAACAAATGTTTAGTATCATGCAATGTAAGTCACTTTGGATAAAAGCCTCTGCCAAATGTAAATGTAGCTGAAATGTTGGCGTGTGCAATACGTTCAGCGAGACTAAATAGATTTGGGTCAGAGAGTTAGTGTACTGCCGCCGGTCACATTCTGTATGTGTGACACAGATAGATTTCAAGAGAGAATTTATCTTCATTTTACAGCAGACTCCCGCTCACTCACGGAGGATAGATGTCACACCGTTTGTGTGCTCGGTCCTGTGAGTTTCAAGCAGATGATGAAGTCACGGCTCTCTTTAAAATGACTGAAGTAGCCTTGGGTCTCATTATCAAAGTTTGGCTGGAACTTTTCAATATTTCATGCGTGGCGCTCCTCCTATATATCAATATGTGTGAATGCCATTACAGCTCCGGTTAATATTTTAATTGCTTCTGAGGAACAGAGGGCGAGTCAAATTGCTTTGATATCCCCGAGGCTTCAGCCGTAATGAGATCCGCGCCCCTTCCTCGCGTACGGAAGGTCCTGACCTGACCTTCATCTTCAGGGTGTTCTTGAGCCTGGGTTAGGGGTTAGGGTTAGGGTTACCCTAACCAACCCAACCTGGTCAATGGCAGCTGATGGACGATGAAGATCCGCTTCCTCAATGACTCTGATCTGACGCTCTAGTGACAGACGCCAGGGGCTCCGGTCTTTTGCCTCCTCGTTAGACCGTCTGTCTCACATCAGGACCCACGCCAGTGCGAGCAGGACCCGTCACCAATGCAACCTTCACAGGACTTTTATTCCGTGTTGATGATGTATAATATCCAAATAAAACACAGGTTACAACGCGAATTTTCATTGGTCTTCACCAGCCTCTGTGTGCAGCATCACAGTGGACAGATGCTTGTGTTGCTTAGCAACAGTGTGTTTAGATAAAGCGGCCGATGAAACTACAAGAAGTCACTTGGTTTTGACCTCTGTGAGACTTCTGGTTTAATGCTTGAATCGAGGCTTTTCTCTCCTGGAACTCCTCTGTACAGGCACATGAAAATGAGTGACTGCTCATGTCGATAAGGTTTTAAACATCACAAACTTTGTTGAATGACAAAACACCTCTTTATAATGTATGACCTCTTACGTCTGAATATAAATGTCCTTTATTCACATTGTTTTTCTTTCACAGGTCACCAGACGCCATGAGCACAATGTGTCAAAGAACAAAGCTTTCACTAGATTTTGAATTAATCAAGGAATCAATTAATATAATAATTAATTGACTTTAATTACACACTTCTGGAATAGATGAAGAACTCATTATTTATTCACTAATTAATGTACTGTGATTAACTAGAATCTCAATATATAACACTTCTGTGTGAACAGTAATTATTCAGACATTGACATGCACATATCATCTATATCAACTCTATCATTCATATCTACATCATCTCTGTCATACTGTATTTATTTCTTTATATTCCTCTCTACACTTCAATACACAGTAAAGTCTGTTCTATAAACATCTTCATTCATGTCTAAAATAAGACTAAGCTGGTGTAAAGAGTGACAGATGTATTGACCTATGGGCCTAATCTGCGGGTGGGACAGGCGGGAGATGTCCATACCACTTCTTGGAAGAAACTAAGAAGTGCTCACTGAAGATGTGAATTGTTTAGGGCCATTAACATCTAAAACCGGTGGGAAACTCAGGACAAAGAGCTGCGACTTCATACACACGGCCAGTATAAAAATGCATGCATCATCTGCACTCGTGGGCTTGCTTGTCCATCTAGTGTCCAGGCACAAAAATATGTGAACCAATGAACAAGTGACATTTTTTGTCATAGGAATAAACTCTTTTAAGTGTAGTGCACATCGACAGCCAGTGACATTCACCAATTGAGTTGTTGGGAACCACACACTGTGAGCGCTGGAGCCGCGGAGGAGCCAATGGACGGACCGCCCACAATATAGGTGTAACAAGGTTCGACGTATCGATGTATACAAGGAAGGACACGGGGTCGGCGTTTACTGGGAGACGGATGATTCTTTTTATTTTTAAAGCAAAAATGGCGCACATGGCGCTTCACACATCAGGTGAGAGATTCCTTAGGCAGTCCACACGACTTGACTTTTCGGATAATCCTTCCACTCTTTTGGTCCCACAGGACTCGTCCACGTCTCCCAGTTCTCTCTCCTTCCTCCCGGGTTTCGGCACCAATGTAACACATCTCAATAAAATGGAAGGAAGGAGTCGGGAACCGGAAAACATTAAACAACTTTTAATATAAATAATAACAGCCGGCGGCCCCTCACGGGCGACCGCCGGCGAACAAAACATAAACATAAATACCAATATAAATACAAACGTAAAACAAGTTCGGGCCCGGTCCTCTCTCTTCGACGGTCCGGTCGCTCGTTCCTTTTATATGCTCCCATCTCCTACGTGATTCGAGCCCGGTGTGCGCACAGCTGGCGCTAATTCACAATTACTCACCGGACTCGAACCACGGTCTCGCCCCGCCTACTCTACTACAATAGGTGTGATAAATATTACAACGGGTTATTACACAACTATTTATTAAATTATTGTTTTTGACATCTCTCTCCTCACCACTTTTCAAAAGAAAGTTACCCAAGACCGGCCTGTCTCACAGTATCTGTAAAGTTAATGTTGTACTTGAACACACCTGATGAGACGGTCTGTTTTAATTTAAGTCTTTACATAATTTGATACAATTCAAAGTGAAATGAAAGCTTAATCTTTTGAGTTGGGTGGACATAAAAGTCCTAGTTGAGAGAACTTCTTGTAGCTTAATTTATTAAATTAGATCGACTATATTTTCTTTTTGTAGTTATTCAGGAAATTAAGTTCCCATAAACTGCTTGCCCTAAAGCTACAGGGGAAATGAGTACTAAGAATTTGTTGTTGTGAAGACTTGTTTAGTATCTCTGTGGTATGGACGTGAACTGTTTTTGGATCGAATAGTATTTTTATGTCCTCCATCACAGATCTTTCTGCACTCGATCATCATTATATTCATCAATATATTCACATATTCTTCACATGTCACTTCTGTTCAAGCATTTCTATAACTACAGTCAAACTACAGTCTCCGTACATCCTTCATCGTTGCACTCTCGACTCAAACACACTCCAGAAAATACACGATAATAACACACATGAACATTTATGAACTTATACTTTTTATTACATACTACATATTTAATTTCCTCTAGTTTTCTACTTGATTTAATGAAAGTTCTTAAATCAAGATACATTCACTTCAGAAGCAACGTGACCTAAGATATGAAGTCTTGTTTTTGAGTTTAGGGTTAAAACATTATTAGTCTAGCAATTGGTTAGTAAAAAGAAACTTGGATTAAGTACACAATAAAGAAGTCAAACTTCTTCAAACCCAAGTCTGCTTCTCTTATGCCTCTGCTGGATATTTTGGCATGTTCTTATGACCTCAGTTTGGATTTCAGAACACAAGACTTCAATTGTTTTCAAGCTGTAAAGTGTCTCAACACCTGCATCCTCAACCTGTGAATAGACACTTCATATCAGATAAAATGATTTCTTGTTTTATTTTTACACAATGGGTCTCTCAAGAGCCTTATCTCTCTCTCTCTCTCTCTCTCTCTCTCACACACACACTTTCTCTCTCTCTCTCTCTCTCTCTCTCTCACACACACATTCTCTCTCTCTCTCTCTCTCTCTCTCTCTCTCTCACACACACTTTCTCTCTCTCTCTCTCTCTCTCTCTCTCTAACACACACTCTCTCTCTCTCTCTCTCTCTCTCTCACACACACTTTCTCTCTCTCTCTCTCTCTCTCTCTCTCTAACACACTTTCTCTCTCTCTCTCTCTCTCTCTCTCTCTCTCTCACACACACTTTCTCTCTCTCTCTCTCTCTCTCTCTCTCACACACACTTTCTCTCTCTCTCTCTCTCTCTCTCTCACACACACTTTCTCTCTCTCTCTCTCTCTCTCTCTCTCTAACAAACTCTCTCTCTATCTCACACACACTTTCTCTCTGTCTGTCTCTCTCTCTCTCTCTCTCCCCTCTGATGGAAGTTGTTGTTAGGTCACTGAAGGATACTTGACATCCGCTGGCTCACTCACATCACACCGACTGGCACATGTGAAGATGGAATATTACACGGCTTCTTGTTGTCCCGTTGTCTGGTGTGTGTTAGTATAAATTCATTTCACTTCTTATCAGGACCTTTATTCTTTCCTTATTTCCTTTCACTTTAACCATAAGAACCTTTAATGAAGCAGTGTTAATCAGATGTCCTGAAGAGTTCATGTTTACTGCTTCTAAAGTGACACGTTGCCTTAGGCCAATAATAGCGTCGCTGTCGACTCAAACAATCTGTTTTCTTTGAAGGACTGAAGCGCTGATGAAACTGTTGAGGTGTGGCGGGCAGCTCAGGGCTGCGTCTGTCCTTCACTCTTCATGCGTTTCTGTTTGAATACGGAGTCTGCATGATGTACATTGAGTCTCTCTGATTCTCATGCTGTGGTGACCTTCATCCTCTCTCACCCTCTTCATCTTCATCTGTTTTTTTGGCTTTCTCCTCTAATCACTTGATGTTGAGTGATTGTGAGGCTGTTGAGTTTTAGAAACAACACTCCAGCATCAGGATCATTTTGACCATATCATTGGTGACGTTTAGTTGATCTGCTTCACAATGTGTCAGTTAGGTTTAGAGCTGGTGCTTTCTTCCCTAGTAATTCAGATTACTCACGTGATATAATCGTTTTGAATTCCTGTGAGATCAGATACACATCAGAATCATGAGAAACAACAACCAAAAAAACAACCAGAAATGGAGCCGATGTCTCAGCTCGTGTGATGGGATCAGACGCACACGGGGGCTCAAGAGGTCCGGTGTATTGAAGAGAATGCCCACACCTGTGTGAAGATGTCTGTTTGTCAATCTAAATACTGAATATAAGAGCACATATTTGAATATTGTGATGTGCTCTAGTTACAGTAGTTTTCATGTGGGATTCACACTCATCTCACTGGATTTACAGCAAAGTTGTTTTAATCCGGAGGCAAGACCGTGAATTATTCATTACAGAGCAACTAATTCTCTCAGTAGTCCTCAGATGACACAGTTAAAAAAACTTATTTTGATTCATTTCTCCTTTAATTTTCATGAGCGTAAGTTTGAATTTGGTTCGCTGAAATTCTTGCTTGAATCTGCATACACAAACCTTCATGCAGCTCGACATCAAACACATGTGAAGCACTGATTCTTTATCTCTGTGTACATTATTTGTCTGCACATACATCATCAGACCTATTCTTAACCAAAGATTTCAAACAGTAAACAGATCTGAATGTCTGGTGCAAAAGGAAATGAGGAATACGGCATTAAATCTGCAGACTCTATGCAATGACAAACTCAAAATATGCCAGGAATATGAACGATACAGAAGTTAATTTGTGTTATTTCGCCGGCGGTCGTCCGTGAGGGGCCGCCGGCTGTTATTATTTATATTAAAACTTTGTGTTAAATGTTTGCCGGTTCCCATCTCCTTCCTTCCTTTTAATGAACCTTTCTTCATATACATTCTGTACGCCGTTTCAAACTGTGTGACTGTTACAGACTGCCTGGGCATATGAAAATTAATGTAGTTTGTCTGTAAATATTTGCATAGTTTGTTGCCCAGACGGACATTTGTGCTGCATGATTTACCAAAAGGGACATTGAAGTACTATTTCATAAACAGAAAATATGTAAATGGGAACGTCTTTTTGTATTTTGTTGTATAAAAATGCAGCACTGTATGTAAGAGTTAAGACAGTAAACGCAGGTACGACTTCATGACGTCATGAATATGATGATTTACATATGAAGAGTTGACTAACAAAAAATAACTTTGTTCAAAAACAATGTTTTTATTGTGCATTCAAATTTATATCAATGAAACTGTAGTTGTGTTCTTTTGATTAATAATAATATAAAATACAGCTGACTAACACAATAAAAAACAAAGTTCCAAATAAACTTTTCACATAGGGTTGATTTATTTTTACATTTATGTTTTAATGTTTTTTAAAAGTTTTGTAATAACAGTTGTATCGGACCTTTGACGTTGACAAGAATTCCGATTCGGACCTTTGAATGTAAACTTTGAGAACCCCTGGTCTAGAAGATATATAGTGTGAAGCAGATCATTTGGGACACAGCTACATGGTTTGTTCACCTTCACACTTCTGTTGTATATCATTTCTGCTCTCTTTGTGCATGTGCGATGATGATATTCCTGCAACAGATGGCCTTCTGGACCAAACATCCGCTTCACCTGTCCTTTGTATCAGCAAATAAGATCAGGTCAGATGCTCCGTGTAAGCAATATTTTGTGATGTTGCTAAAAAGTTTCTGTTTCTTATTTGAGCTGAAGTTTCAGTAAACGACTGAAGTTTAAAGAATAGTTCATATTTGACTTAAGAAGAGGACTACTTATGATGATCTTCTTTCATGGTGTCTATCTCTTTATTAATGATGTCAACTGACTGCTTTCTTGCAGGAATTCTGTGTTTTTTGGCATTGATGAGAGGCTGCAGATGGCACAGTCGATGGGCTCATAGATGTGACCGTTTTACTGGAAGACCCTCCGGACGGCACACGTCTCTGCCAAAGCCTCGTGGTCTCTCCAGGCCCAGGGTTTACAGAGGGATAGAGGCGAGCAGATGTCAGGGATTTGGACCAGAAGAGATGGTTCATGTGTTCAATTTATAAGTACATTTACATTTAGTCATTTAGCAGACGCTATCCAAAGCGACTTTCAAGCAATTGGGTCAAACAATAGGACAACAAAAAGCAATAAAACCATGTCTCACACAGCCTACCTGTCAGGATTCCATCACCATCTCCCTCCACTCATTCCCTCACACCGCCCACTCAGTCATTCACACGCTCATTGTCACGCGATTACTAATCACTATCACCTGGACTTCATCAGCAGTGCACCCATTTATTTATACCAGAGACCAAGAGAGAAAGAGAGAGAGAGAGAGAGAGAGAGAGAGATAGAGAGACAGAGAGACAGAGAGAGAGAGAGAGAGACAGAGAGAGAGAGAGAGAGAGAGAGATAGAGAGACAGAGAGAGATAGAGAGACAGAGAGAGAGAGAGAGAGAGAGAGAGAGAGAGAGAGAGAGAGAGAGAGAGAGAGACATAGAGAGACAGAGAGAGAGAGAGAGAGAGAGAGAGAGAGAGAGAGAGAGAGATAGAGAGATAGAGAGAGAGAGAGAAAAACAAAAGTTCTACAAAAACAAAAGACTCACAGAAAACTCAGAGACTTTATTCGCAGACCTTCATAAAGATGGTAGCACCTGTAACCTGATTTTCTACACCAACCGACCTCATTCATGGCACAAAGCCATCATCTCAGAATTCCCAAACGCTGAAAGAAAAGGCATCTGTGGGGGTTTCCAGCTAAAAATTAAAAATGAGGATGATGTAACAATGATCAATGTTAACATCTACAAAACAACAGGGATAGTTGTAGTGAAAAGCACTCAAGGACCTTTCGAACAAAACTTCCTCAGTATCAAAGGAAGATTACAACTGGAACCCGACAATGAGCAACTCACCACAGAGGAATCAGACAGAACCCCAGTTTCTGATGATCAGCAAGAACATACAGATCTTCCTAACGCAGAACAAACAAAGGACCTCCATTCACATTGCTACTATACTGACATGAGAGAGAGATTTACAGCCCTGGAGGGGGAACTAGTACAGCTCAGAGAAATTACCCTTTCTCTCCAAACCATACAAAGCCCAGACCAATCCGGCAACAAACCCACAGCCAAACAAAAAGAGGGAGACAACATCAGGAAAGAACTGTCTTCACTTCAGGCCGAAGTGAAGCAGCTAGTGCAAGGGAGGGAGAGGCTCAAGGTTCAGCTGGCATCACTGGAAACCAAGCTCACACAGCAGACAGAGAGTCACCGGACCCAGCTAACTGCTTTAAGAGAGGAGATAAGAGAACTGAAGCATGAAAAAGATACCCACCTCACAGCCCTCATCTCCAAAAATGGTCCAGAACAACAGGTCACCCTTCAAACGGACCACAGCTCACAGACCTCATTGTCACAACCCAGCCAAAACTCACCATCTTCACCAAACCCTTTGCCCAGTACAGATCAACGCAATGAACCTGACAACACTCCAACACCCACCGAGGACTCACAGAAAACAGATATTGTCCTTCTGATAGACTCAAATGGGAAATTCATAGACGAAAAAAAGCTCTTCCCCAAACAAAGGGTGTCCAAACTCTGGTGCCCCAACACGCACAGTGCCCTCAGACTACTGAACGAGGACAACCTAGGATCACCAAGCCACATTATAATCCACACTGGCACAAACGACCTGAGAGCACAACAAGAAAGAGTGGCCACAGCACTGGAAAGGGTAATCGAAAAAGCTACAACCACCTTCCCAAATGCCAAAATCACCATCTCGACACTGCTACCACGGAAAGACTTCCACCCAGACACAATTCAACAAGTAAACGCAAATCTCTCTAGAACTTGTGCACTCAAACCTCAAGTGCACCTGGCACATCATCCCACCTTGGACCTCACATGCCTCTATGACCATGTACACCTGTACAGAGCGTCTGTCCCCATCTTTGCAAAGAAATTAAAAGATGTTGCTCTAAACCGCAACACAAACAACCCCCCTAGAAGCAACAGAGCAAGGCAGTCCCTACCCAGACCATGGATGAACCTCACCGCACCTTCAAAAAACAGCCAGAGACTGGGCCACCCTCCTTGCCAAAACAACAGCCAACAGACCAGAGCACCACCCCTGCTGCCTACACCCCCCACCCGGCATATGCAACAGAACTCCAGCAGCCTAAGCTATGCCCAGACAGTGAGCAGAAACTCCACACCGACATCTACACAAGCTCCAACAGCCGAGCTAAAAGACATCCATCAGATGCTGAACCTGATCTGCTCACACCTACTGTATTAAGACAAAATCCGCAATAAACAAATAAATAACTTATGGATAGCAAATCATTTACAATATCATGTTGGAATATTCAAGGCCTGAGGTCATCTGCTTTTGGACTGAAAAGCAAAAACATAGACTTCAGCTCTGAAACAAAAAACTCAGACATCCTCATCCTACAGGAGACATGGAGTAGAGGAGACGGACCCACTGGTCGCCCTACAAACTACAGAGAATTCATCATTCCATCCGTCAAACTGCCTGGTGTCACCCAGGGAAGAGACTCAGGCGGAATGCTGATCTGGTATAAGTCCGAATACGCCCACTCAATAAAAATGACTAAAACTGGCCAGTTTTACACATGGATAGAAATCAACAAGACCATCACTTCAACAGATAAGAATATCTTCCTGTGTGCAACCTATATCCCTCCAGCAGAGTCACCCTACTTCAATGAGGACAGTTTCACGATCCTGGAAGAGGAGATCAACTACTTTCAGTCACAGGGCAATGTTCTGATCTGCGGTGACCTAAATGCCAGGACAGGTGAAGAATCAGACTCGGTTCACTCCAAGGGAGACAAACACATTCCAGGAGGAGATGTCCTTTCCATACCTACACATACACAAAGACTAAACTACGATAAAACAACAAACAAAAATGGATTAAGACTTCTCCATCTTTGTCGCACACTGGGTCTGTACATGGTCAATGGACGACTACGAGGAGATTCATACGGTAGGTACACCTATAGTTCTAAGCTGGGTAACAGTACGGTAGACTATTTCATCACGGATCTGAATCCTAACTCCCTCAGAGCGTTCACAGTTAGCCCACCATCCCCATTGTCAGATCACAGTAAAATCACTCTCTACCTCAATAGATCCAAACCTAACACAGAGGCATCAAAACAAACTCACCTCCATACCCTAAAACAAACTTTCAGGTGGAAACAAAATTGCGAAGATACATACAAAAGCATAACTCGTGAACCAAAAATTCAAATCCTACTGAATAAATTCCTCGATACCCCATTTCCACACGATAGTGAAGGTGTAAATTTAGCAGTAGACAGGATTAACCAAATTTTTACAATATCTGCAACACTATCTAACCTAAAACCCACTAACACAAAACCAAACAAAAAGCCTGTAAATGAGAAATGGTTTGATAAGGAGTGTAAAAACCTTAGAAAAGAAGTAAGAATTCTATCAAATCAGAAACACAGAGATGCTGACAATGTAAACACACGCCAACTCTACCATGAAAAAGTTAAACAATATAAGGACACACTAAGGAAGAAAAAGAAACAAGATACACAAAACCAGTTAAAAGCAATTGAACAATCTCTAGAAACAAATCGCTTCTGGGAACATTGGAACACACTTAACAAACCCCACCATGAAGATCTTCCCATTCAGAACGGAGACGTATGGATAAAGCACTTCTCAAACCTCTTTAGTAAAATAAACAAGAACCATGAACAAACTAACCTACACAACAAACTATGCACTCTGGAGTCAACAATTAAAGATTACCAAAACCCTTTAGACTATCCAATTACACTCGCTGAGCTAGAACAAAATATACCAAAACTTAAATCCCAAAAAGCAAGTGGTATCGACGGTATCCTAAACGAGATGATTAAACACGCAGACCAAAAACTTACACTCGCCATCCTCAAACTGTTTAATATCATCTTTAGTACAGGTATATTTCCCACAATCTGGAACCAAGGTCTCATAACTCCAATCCATAAAAGTGGAGACAAATTCGACCCTAATAATTACCGCCGAATATGTGTAAACAGTAATCTAGGTAAACTCCTCTGTAACATTCTTAACAGCAGACTTATCCAATATCTAAACAACCAAAACATCCTGAGAAAATGCCAAATTGGTTTCCAACCCAAATACCGCACATCCGATCATATATACACTCTTCGTACCTTAATTGACAAAGAAACAAACCAAAATAAAAGAAAGCTCTACTCATGCTTTGTTGACTTCAAAAAAGCTTTTGACTCAATCTGGCATGAGGGACTTTTTCTTCAGTTGATTCAATGCGGCATCGGAGGAAAAACCTACGACATCATCAAATCAATGTACACCAATAACACATTTGCAGTTAAAATTGGCAACAAGCACACAGACTTTCTCTCCCAGAGTCGTGGAGTGAGACAGGGCTGTAGTCTAAGTCCTACACTATTTAACATTTACATGAATGAACTAGCTGGAGCTCTAGAACAGTCACCAGCACCCGGCCCGACCTTACAAGACACCGAAGTGAAATGTCTCCTGTTTGCAGACGATCTGGTGCTGCTGTCACCCACAAAAGAAGGTCTACAGCAACATCTGGACACCCTGCACACTTTCTGCCAAACATGGGCCCTATCGGTTAACCTTAAGAAGACTCGAGTCATGATATTCCAAAAAAAGCCCAGTAGCCAAAATCAACATCACCGTTTCAAACTAAACAACGTGCCCCTAGAACACACCAAGAACTACACATATCTTGGTATAAACATTAGTAACACCGGAAACTTAAACAAGGCTGTGAATGACCTGAGAGACAAGGCACGAAGAGCCTTTTACGCCATCAAAAAGAATATCAAAATTGACATCCCAACCGTAATCTGGTTGAAAATAATACAATCAATTATAGAACCAATCGCGCTGTATGGAAGTGAGGTTTGGGCTCCTCTCGCCAACCAAGAGTTCAGCAGATGGGACAAACACCCAATAGAGATTCTGCAAACAGAAATTTGTAAAAACATTCTACGGGTACAGAGAAAAACTCCAAACAACGCCTGCAGAGCAGAATTAGGACTGTATCCTCTAATCATTAAAATACAAAAAAGAGCTTTAAAATTCTACACACACCTTAAGAACAGCGACACAGACACACTCCATCACAAAGCCTTAAGCCATCAAGAGCTGAGCCCAGAGAGAAACCCCTTCATCCAACTGATCTCACAACTAACTCTACAACCCCAAACATGCCCAAGTCAACCCCAAACCCCAGCCAGACTAAACCAAATGATCAAAAGACAAAAAGAGAAATATCTCCAACACTGGACAGAAGCAACAGCTCAGCAAAGTAAATTGGAATGCTATCTGTCACTAAAGAGAGAATATAAAGTGTCAGAATACCTCACAAGCGTATCAGACCCTAAACTAAGAAAAGTGTTGAGCATGTACAGACTCAGTGATCACCTGCTCACTGTAGATACGGGCAGACACAGACACACATGGACACCGAGAGAAGAGCGACTGTGTCCACACTGCACACACAATCAAGTGGAAACAGAGCTGCACTTTCTCCTCTCCTGTCCCAACTACACACACATCAGAGAAACATTCTTCCCCCAGTTTACAAACTTACACAAAGACTTTGAGCAGTTTCAACAAAAGGACAAGATCTCATACATACTGGGAGAAAAGTCAAGAAGCTCAAACCTGCTGCAAGATATGTCAAGTCCTGCCACGACCAAAGAACAACCAGCACAACACAACACAACACTGACAGAACAACACACACAAACTGACACTGTCACCCTCATTGAGAACTTTAATTAAAACTGTTTTTCTGTTTATATTGAGATGTATATATATATAGATTTTTACTTATAGACTTTTAATTTTATTCTATCTTATTTTTGATCTTAATCTGTATTTCTGCATGTTTATATTTAATCTTGTGCTTTGGCAATGTAAATTTTCTTTTATCATGCCAATAAAGCTCCTTTGAATCTTGAATCTTGAATCTTGACAGAGAGAGAGAGAGAGAGAGAGAGAGAGAGAGAGATATAGAGAGACAGAGAGAGAGAGAGAGAGAGAGAGAGAGAGAGAGAGAGAGATAGAGAGACAGAGAGAGAGAGAGAGAGAGAGAGAGAGAGAGACAGAGAGAGACAGAGAGAGAGAGAGAGAGAGAGAGAGATATATAGAGAGACAGAGAGAGAGAGAGAGAGAGAGAGAGAGAGAGAGAGAGAGAGAGAGAGAGAGAGAGAGAGAGAGAGAGAGAGAGAGAGAGATAGAGAGAACAGAGAGAGAGAGAGAGAGAGAGAGAGATATAGAGAGACAGAGAGACAGAGAGAGAGAGAGAATAAAGCTTCGCTTTTCCTCCAATTTATACAAGCAGAAGATAAGCCCTTAAAGGTTTTAAGGAGTTTTGACAAAACCTGTATGTCGCTTTGTCTACTAATCATAACTATCACATCGTCAGCATAAGCTGACAATATGAGGTTATCTTTACAATTTAGCAGACTTATACCATGTAATTTAGCCCTTATTTGCTGTAAAAGAGGTTCAATCGCTAAAGAATAAAGCATTCCAGATAATGCACATCCCTGCCTAACACCTCTATACATTTTAAACGGAGCACATAAATCACCATTGATTTTAAGAAGACTCTCAACGTCACTATAGAGTACTTTAATAAAGTCAATAAAATTCTGGCAAAAACCAAAAGATTCTAAAACTCTCCAAAGGTAACAATGTTCCACACGATCAAAGGCTTTTTCCTGGTCTAGGGAAATTAAACCACAATCTATGTTAAGCATCTTGGAGACCTCAAAAACATCACGGACAAGAGAAACATTGTCAAATATCAATCTGCCGGGAACACAGTAAGTCTGATCAGGATGTATTACAGTGCTCATCACTCCTGCTAACCGATTAGCCATTGTTTTTGAGAGAAGTTTGTAGTCACTACAGAGCAGTGATACTGGTCGCCAAAACCTGATATCGGTAAGGTCGCCTTTCTTAGGCAACAGGGTTAAAACTGCTCTGCGGCAGCTCAGAGGCAGCTGGCCTTCAGCCAAGCTTTCATTTAATACCTCCAACAAGTCCTCTTTTAATACATTCCAGAATGACTTATAAAAATCAACTGGTAGACCGTCGATTCCTGGTGCCTTTCCAGACTCCATTCTTTGAAGGGCTTCATACAACTCCCCTGTGCTCAAATCAACTGAGATTCCAACATTTGCTGTCTCTGAAACCTGGGGTAGGTCGTCAAAAAACTCACTTTCACCACCGTATCCTGCTCCGGGTTCATTTTTGTACAAGTTTTCGTAAAAAAACACAGCTCTCCTTCGGATTTCCACAGGGTCTGTCAATAATTTACCAGATTCGGAGCGTAAGGCATGAACAGTCCTACTCTGACCATTCTTCCTTTCCAAACTGAAAAAGAACCTGGAAGGAGCATCCATCTGGTTTATCCTCTGGAACCGTGATCTGACCAGAGCTCCCTGTGTTCTAAAACCCAGCAAATCAGCCAACTGTGTCTTCTTATTTACCAAAGAGTTAAAATAACTCTGGGCACCAGTCGACTCAGCTAATTTTTGAAGTTTTAGAATATCGGCCTCCAAGCTGCTCATGACTAAAGTAGCCTCTCTAGTGACGTTTTGAGTATACTGTATACAAAACTGCTTAATTTGGACTTTCCCAAAGTCCCACCATTGACGTAAGGAGTTAAAAGATTCTTTTGTAGTTTTGAACTCACTCCAAAACACCTTAAACATATCATTAAAATAATTGTCGCTTAACAGATTTGTATTTAGCTGCCAATATGCACTTTTTGGTTTACAGGAACTTAAAAACACAAAACACTGTACCATACTGTGATCAGTAAAACCCAACGGGGTGATTAAAACCCTTCTCACAATATTGCAATGATGTTTATAGACATAAAACCTATCTAGCCTAGCCAGGGAGATAGCGCTATCACGAACATGGGTCCAGGTGTATTGCCTTTGTGTCCCATTAAACTGTCTCCATATGTCACAAAGTTCATGTGCCTTAACAAACTGTATTAGACGATTCCGTGAGGGCAAATGGGGTTCAATATGGTTCCTATCTAAATCTGACGCCGTGCAGTTAAAATCGCCACCCAAAAATAAAAATTCTTCCTCACAACATTTTTGCAAAGCAGAACAAAGAACATTTAAAAACACCATTCTTTCCACAGCTGAAGTTGGAGCGTACACGCAAATCAAAACAAAAGTATATTTTTCAAAAGTGGCTCTTACTTTTAAAAGTCTACCTTTAACAACTTCCTCCACCTGATAATTTTGTGGAGTAAAACTTTTAGCAAAAAGAATGGCGACCCCTCCACTCAGTGTGGTGTTGTGGCTCAAAACTGGGACTCCATCCCACTCTTCTGCCCAATCGGCAGCGTTTCTTGAATCACTGTGGGTCTCTTGCAACATGCCAATATCAGCTTTTTTTTGTTTAACTGCCTCATACACTTCTGCTCTCTTTCTTATTTCTCGTAAACCGTTAACATTCATTGTTGCAATGTTTACTTCACCCATGTTTGGAAGAAAGAAAAACAAACCCAAACAAAACAAAACTGCACACACACCCTCTACATTGCTGCTCATTATAGTACTAAATTTTTTGACTACTGCCAAAGAAACTCTCAGATGTGAGTTTTGTCACAATCTTTTTTAGTCGATATATCTCTTTGTTTGAAAACGAACCTTTTGACATGAAAAGCCTAGTTTTGGCAACAAACTGTTTCGTGTCAGGAAAATACTGGTTTACACGCACTCCCTTTTTGTTTTTAGTAACCCTGAGAAAGAGTTTTATATCCTCGACTTCGTAACTGCCAGAGGAAAAGTCACCCTGAGATACACTAACGCTGGAATCAGACGACTCGCTACCACTTTCCATACCATCATCATCATCATCATCATCCTCAACATCTTGCACATCTACCTTCTTTGCTTTATCATATTGCAAGTCTTTAGTGTTTTTCCTTTTAGTTGGGATTTTAAAATCGCCCTGTTCTGCCTCCATATCAATGCCATCACAAAGCAGCTCAGACTGCAAAACATTAATTCCATCACCGCCACCGTGTGTGTCTTCCTCCACAACGGTTTGAGAAACCGGAGTATCAGCGTTAGCTGAACTGGTATTGTCAACCACAATATTGAGGTTAGATACCTGCGCTGCCTCACTCGCACTCGCGGACGAACACGCGTCATCTGCCTCCTTCGGTTTTCCTGACTCTGTCTCAGGTGAAGCAGTAAATGATGGTCCCGCCTCAGCCGACTCGCCAACACTACCGTCACCAACCGCCGACTTTTCCCCGTTAGTTTTACTAGGACATGTGCGAATTACATGACCAACTTCCCCACAACCGAAACATTTCATTTTCTCCGTTGTAGCATAAATAACATAATCACAATCTTCAATTTTAAGATGCAGTGACAAATCAAGTTCTTCATCTTCTTTTAGGATCATGAAAACAAAACGCCTAAAAGAAACCACATGCTTCAAAAGAGGAGATTTACAGCCAATTGATATCATTTTTATTGGAGACACCAACTTTCCATATCGAGACATAATTCTCACTAAAGTTTCCTCACTCACAAAAGGCGGAACATTTGACATTAGAACCTTCTTAGAGGGCATGGAAAGCGGGAGAACCGGGGTAAAAAGATTGTCAACAACTATGCCAGTTTCAACTAGCTGGTTTGCTTTTTCAACCGAACTGAGAAAAATAACTGTTGCATTATTCATTCTAGAGGCCGATCTGATATGATCATGCCCCACAACTTCACCTGCAGCTAAGCAACAGTCTTCCACACTCACCGCGGACGCCACCTTAACACCATGACGCCGCGTGAGATTTACCAAACCCTGTGACCGTGAGGCCGACATACTGCCCGCACCGTGTGCGGTAGCAAGCGGCCTGTAAAGTCAACACAAAATTATCAAAAGAAAAAAAGACAAGAGTTTTAAGACGGAAAAGAAGGAAAAAATAAGAAATAAACACTCAGACTCACCACGCGCTCCACTCACTCACTCACTCCGCAAAACGCTCGCACATGCGCACACAGACACAGAGAGAGAGAGAGAGAGAGAGAGAGAGACTTGGTTACACTACTGATAAGTTATCATCTGTTATTTCATCTTACTGGTCACTCACCTGTTTCGCTGTACCGATCCATTCAGCAAATTTAAACATCTAAACTTACCATTCTGTCTGCTTCTTCTCTGCCAAACCTGACACTACCACAGTGAACAGAGCCAAGTTTAGTTGATCTAAGCTTAAATAAGCATGCACTTTTTTGTTCCCTTTTTTATTAGATATTGTAGAAAAGTAATAGAAATCAGAAATGATCAGTCAGGTGCGTACATAATGTGTACATTATGTGCCCATTGAGCAAACACGAGAAGACAAGACAAGACAAGGTTCACTCTCATTTTATTTGTCCTGTTCATGTGAGAGTTAAATCCAAACTTTACACTCAGTGATTGGTTGAAACGAAAAATAACGTTTGTTCCATCGTGTGTATGGGGCAGTTGTGACTTAGAGAGAGTTAGGTTTGTAATCTGTCGCTTGTGGGTTTGAGTTTATACCGACAGGAGTGAATGAACTTCACTGTCATGAGCCACAACTGAGCAGCTCTTCAGCAACACACCTGAAGCCCCATGAAGTCATTCCCCTGCCACTGCATGTGTGTGTGTGTGTGTGCATGCATGCGTGTGTGTCTGTGTGTGCGTGTGTGCATGCGTGCGTGTGTCTGTGTGTGCGTGCGTGTGTCTGTGTGTGCGTGCGTGCATGCGTGCGTGTGTCTGTGTGTGCGTGTGTGCGTGCGTGTGTCTGTGTGTGTGTGTGTGCGTGTGTGCATGCATGCGTGTGTGTGTCTGTGTGTGCGTGCATGCGTGCGTGTGTCTGTGTGTGCGTGCGTGTGTGTGTGTGTGTGTGTGTGTGTGCGTGCGTGTGTGTGTCTGTGTGTGTGTGTGCGTGTGTGTGCGTGCATGCATGCGTGTGTGTGTCTGTGTGTGCGTGCATGCGTGCGTGTGTCTGTGTGTGCGTGTGTGCGTGCGTGTGTCTGTGTGTGCGCGTGTGTCTGTGTGTGCGTGCGTGTGTCTGTGTGTGTGTGTGTGTGCGTGCATGCGTGCGTGTGTCTGTGTGTGCGTGCATGCATGCGTGTGTCTGTGTGTGCGTGCGTGTGTCTGTGCGTGTGTGCGTGGGTGGGTGGGTGAAATGCAAAGAAACACAATGTAGGAAAGTTGCTCTTGTACATTTCTGAAATACATCTGAGTGTGTCACTAATGTTCTCACGACTCTCTACATGTGTTCAGTGTGAGCTGTCTGGTTGTGTGTTGTTAAGAAGATTTACAGTAATGCTTCTCTCTGTAGTTGCAGTGGTGTTTTATGTCAGTATGCCAGATCAAAAGTGTCTCTCCCGGTGGAGTCCGGCCTCTCCCGACGTTTTATTCTCCACAACTATCCCTGGAGGCCAGGTATAGTTGTGGCACATTTTGACATTTCTTTTGGCATCTTGGAATTCTTTTTAGCCAGTGGTTTCAAAAAGCGATTCAAAGTAGTGACAAGTGTTTGCTATTAAATGACTTGCTGTTATCTCTGCAGCACAGACAGAAAACTATCACATGGTTTAGTCTAACCCATAGGAAGTGTAATGTTGTAATTCAGCCCATAGTCTGGGTTAGTTGTAACATAGCCTGGGGTGAGATGCAACATTATGATATCCAGCGGGTTGAATTATACTAAGTGTGTGATTCTAACATGTTTGAATGATGTTACATCAGACACAGAGTCTTATAGCCATGAGTTAGCTCACCTTACAGCAAAAACAATGCAAGACAAAAATCATACTTTCTACTCAAATGTAGTTTTCCCCTCTAACATCTGCTGTGTCTGCCACAGGCCTCTACTTCCTCACATGTGGAATAAGAACTAAACTGAGCATGTGTGAAGTAAATCATGTGATTAGAAACTAGTTCCTGATTGGAGAGATTGGAAGTGTTACAAGCATCCCCAGTCTCACCATCTATACTGGGGTTTAGGTGCCTTGCCACCGTTCAGTGTTGCAAGATTGAAAAGGTCCAACTATAGCACCAAAGCTCAAACTATCCTCTTTGGAAGAAAATGATTATACACGTCAGATGTACAAAATACAGCTATTTCTCTAGACAAACTATTTCTGACACGACAGTCAGAAGACTTTGATGTCTTATCCATCCTGCAAAACTGTGATCCTTTTCCATTTCACTTTTATTTGTTTCTGTCGGTGCTTACTTTCAGGCTGCTATAGAGACTCTGCCTTCTTCTTTGACTTTCTTCACCTTCCTTCAGGACTGACCTAAGCTCCGCTGCAGTGGGAACGTTAACTTGTGCTTGTGAGAGAGAGTCGTTTTCCAGGATGTATTGTGATGCATGTGTAACTGCACATTCACCTTCTTCTTACAATCATGACGGCAGATGCAGAATCCACAGCTAGATCAACGAGGATAGAAGACATACAATTACACAACCATCATTAAGTGTAACAAAATTCTGAACTGATTGAACATTATGGGATATTTGACAAATATGATAATCATGTTACGTATGGCAACACTGCCACCATTGCCACTGTTGACCATATTTAATCCATAAATATAACCAGTTTATGTTTGACAATTAACATGCGCATTGACATAGGTTAACTTGAACAAATATTTTCTTTCTCCATGTTTTGGTATTTTTGCACATTGTTCTGGTATATTTTCATTTTAGGTTTCTGCTCCTGATAAAAATATTTTGTTAAATTAAAATAACAACACACCTTAATTAAATAATATACTTCAATTGAATAATTGACAGTTTCTGACAATCCAACAGCATTTATTTCACTTTGATCACATTTGACAGAGAGAATATACTCTATCCAGCTATATACTGTCTTGTTCCTTCAAGGACTACCATTTTTATTAATAATATTTGTTTAATTGTGATGTTTGTAAAGCTGCTTTGCAAAAATGAGAATTGTGAAAAGACGCTACACAGTATAAATCAAATAGAATTGAACAGGGAGCATGTGACGAGACATCTTCATCTCATGTAAGTGAACCTCATTTATCTCTCAAAACTGCTTTATGTTTATTTTGTGTTAAATATTGTGAATTGGTGCACATTTAGTTTTTTATGTCAGGAAAGTTAGTAAATGATATTTGACAAATAAACCGTACATGTGTCCTATGGTGTGACATAGCATGCATTTAAAGAACAAAGTTTATTATATTATTTCATATTATTATTATTTAGATTTATAATATAAAATAGCATGAGAGAGATTATTTTGCTGTTACGCCACAGGACACATTTACAGTTTATTTGTCAACTGCAAGAACACAAGCTCTCACGTGAGTTTGTGTCGATTTTAAAGATGGAAGTGCATGCTTCACAGTTGCTGATGTGTTCTTCTTTCCTGTAGCTCAGTGGTAAGAGCAAGGTTGTGGGTTCGATCCCAGGGTTTTGCAAATACCTATGTAAAATGTATAGGATAAAGCAATGTAAGTCGCTTTGGATAAAAGCGTCTGCTAAATGCCTAAATGTAAATGTGTTGATGTTTTTAAAGACCAATCTCCTGAGGCGTAAAGGTCACATGACAGATTAATCTGAAAACAGGATGTCATTGAAAGGCTGTCAATGGAGATGCTCTCTGTAGGGTTTTTCTCTTCACTACTTTCACAAAGGAGCCTGTTAATGTGTTTAGCTGTAGATGACATGATAAATGAAAATTCATCACTTTGTATTTGAACACAACATATTTAGTGAGAGATTCACGAGTCAAAGCACCAGCATGATGTTTTATTCTTATGGCTCTTCCTCATTGAAATGTTCTGCATACAGAAAGTTCATAGAGAAATATCAAAGAACTGTTCAGATGGAGACATTTTATAATGTTTTTGTGTTGTGTGTATGTTTGATGTTCTTAGTCAAGGTCATTTAGAATGTGTCACGTCATGTTCTGACAAATAAACTGTGCTCCGGTTTCTGTAAAACAATCTGTATGTCTAAAAATACAGTAATATATTTATATACTTTATACATACTTTATACATTATCTAACTACTTTATTTTGTAGTTAGATAATGGTTCTAAATGTAAGTGTAATGTATTATGCTGCACTGATATTCATGTGTCTGGATTCAGAAATAAAGTAAAATTGTTACAGGGACTACCAAAAGTCTGAAAAAAAGAGAGAAAAGTGGTTTATTTGAGGCCTGCACGGAGCTTCATCTGGTCAATTAAAAGAACAAACACATTTTCACACACTTTTCTTTGAGTTTTGACCCCGTTCTCCAGGATTGTTTTCACTCAGCTCTATCGTGTCATATATTACCACAGTAAACTGATGTGTTTACGTAGTTCAAGAATCTTCTCAGAAATGAAATAGTAGTTAATAATTGAGAAAGAGAAGCGTGATCTGTGTGTGTGTGTCTGTCTGTGTGCGTGCGTGCGTGCGTGCGTGTGTGTGTGTGTGTGCAGGACACCACAATGCTTCACAAACTGACTTCGCCCACTTTCTGCCATCTGATCATCACCCCATTGATAAAAGAAAACAAAAGTCTTGTTCTAGCCAAAAGAAAAGCAACATTTGTTTCTAGAGTTGCTGGAAACAACAGCAGTTTTGGATATGAAGTAAGAATATAAAGTCAGTGCATTATTGTGCAGTTTGATGTGTCTGACCTCTCTGTGCTCTTGAAACTGTGTAGAGTAAACAGATCTTCTGTTAGTCACAAACACTCGGAACTAATACGGCGAATAATGTGACACTGAATCTGCATATTTGTCCAGATGAACAGATGATTCTATATGCGCTTGTCACACTGCCATCTGCGGGAGGTCAACTCATTTCTCAATTCTGTGCCCACACTCACACACATGCACACACACACACAAGCACGCACACACACATGCACACACACGCACGCACCTGCAAAAGCACCTGCACACACACACACACACCTGCAAAAGCACCTGCACACACACACACACACACACACACACACATGCACATGCACACACATGCACACATATGCACACACACACACACACACACACCTGCAAAAGCATACTCACACACATGCACACACACACCTGCAAAAGCACTTGCACACACACACACACACAATCACCTGCACACACACATAGACGCACACATCCACGCGTGCACACGCACATGCACTCACACACCTGCACACACACACATGTACTCACAAACATGTACACACACAAGTGCAAAAGCACCTGCGCACACACACACACATGCACACACACACCTGAACACACACGCACTCACTCACTCACACACACCTGAACACACAATCACCTGCACGCACACATACACACACACACGCACACGTGCACACACACATGCACACACACACACCTGCACACACACACGCACTTATTTACCCACGCACAAACACACACATAGACCCACCTGCACACACACATGCACGCACTCACACACACATGCCCTCACACACCTGGAAACACACCTGCACACACACCTGCTCACCCACACACATGCACTCAAACACACATGCCCTCACACACCTGGAAACACACCTGCACACACAAACACATGCCCTCACACCCCTGGAAACACACTTGCACACACACACACAAACACACTCACACACCTGCTCACACACCTACACACAGACACACATGCACTCACACACTTGCACACATGCGCAAACACACACACACGAAGAGAGAGAAAGAGTGTTGTGTATGGTTGTGCAGAATTCTGGGTATGTTGTTGTTGTGTGTGTGTTTTGCATCAGGTTTCTGATCATTGGTGTTAAATCATTTCTTCGACTAATAAAAGATTTGTGTAGTGTGAAAGACGGACAGATGTGTATTCAATAAGTGTTTTGAAGAGTATTTGTTATGATTGTTAAATGGTGATTTCTCATGAATGATGAATATGATCATGTTAAAGTTGGTTTAAACTGTGATATATTCACTGTACTTGTTTCAGGAAGATGAGGTCATGCAGTAGTTTCAATCCACATTCTTCTCACAGATACTTCAGATTCCTCAAGGAAAAGGTGAGAAAGTCATTCTCTTTGACGTCTTTGTATGGCTGTGGTCTTCATCTAACACGAGTTGACAGTCAATTTACAACAACTCAATAGAATTATGTGTAGATTTAAACTTTAGTGGGGGGGGTTTGAGGAAATGTTATTGTAATATAAACATTTTACATTAAAATTGTATGATTGTCTGGAAAAAAAGAACATGTAACTATATATTTAGTGAGTAAGTTAAAGTGTGTTATGATTGGTGATTTGATGTGTTTATTTGGTGAATCTGAAGATGTGCGTCTGTAGAAGGAGATTATTGAGAAGCTCTTTTGTGTGTGTTTCAATAATGCAAGTTACTTTTCTATTGAGATTAATGTTGAGAGATCACAGATATAAACTGTTGTTGATCACATTGATCATTGATTTGAGACAGCAAATACTGCAGTGTCTCCTCTACATTGCTGGTTGCTTAGCAACGGCAAACACCAGGAGAGCCAAAGTAACACGCAAAATATAAATATGTTTGGCCCCTCGATGCATCTTTACTGAGACACAAACCACTGTACATTACATTGATTCATTTGGCTGAAGGTCTTATCCAAAACAACTTACAAGTATAAGATGATATAAACATGTTGTCAACACGCTAAACAACGTTAGTTCACAAGACCATAATACTAGAGGAATAAAGCTGGAGTGAGCAAAGGAGAGAATGTTCCTCTTAGAGAAGGTCATATCATCAGATGAATGAACACATGAGCAGAACCTACAGCATAAAAACAGCCTTGTTGTGTGTCATCGCTTATCAGTGTAGAAGAGATCTTTCATCTTTAGCATCACACATTTCTTCTGTTGTCAGATTCTTTATCATCTTTACATGAAACAGCCGCTGTTACCGTGAGCAGAGATCTGACGCTTCCGTACCTCACATCAGAATATTTATTTGTGAGGTCATCAATAACATGTTATTGTACAACTGTTATCCACAGTGATGTACACAATCCTCTCTTTGAATATATTATATTATATTTTAATATTGTTGTGGCAGCAGACACTGATGAAGAATTAACATCTGTTCAGTGAATTATATCATGATTGTGTTTCCATTCATGAAACCTTTGTAGATGCCATGTACAGTATATGTGAACACTTATTTCCGATAAATTGTGTTGAAAAGTGTTTTCGGTTAAAGTTTTTTTTAATATTACTTTATTAATGTTTTTGACGTTGCCGTCCTTATATCAAGTTCATTTCCTGTATGCAGTTTAAAAAGTTAGGCAGTAATATGAAATCTGTGCATAAAGAGAGTTGATTCAATGTCATGCAAAATTCAGCTTTGATTGTTCTAAAAATTAAAGTTCACAATGAAACTTGAAAGAGAATCATTATTCCACAATAAATCCTTGGCACTGCACTTCAATTATATTATTGTAATTTAAATGAGATTTTGCCTATTTATGACACTGTGTCTGCGAATTAATCCAATTTCAAAAGTGTGATAAAAACACAGAAGTTTGACTACAAGTAAAAAAAGAGAAGCTATTTGGAGTTAAGCTTTCTGAAATGAGTGCCATTGAAAAGCTGAAGATGAGGTGATTCTTAACTGCTGCCATGGCAACGGACGATAGAGAAACAGTTGCATGTTCAGTCCATTCACACTTTGGATTATTTAACGTCAGTCGTTCCTTTATTTCATATGTGTGTGTGACACTGTAGTCAGGCTGCTTCTTTCAACATCACAACGGTCCCTTTTTCAACCTATAAATAAAAGTTTAACAGCTAATGAAATGAATGATTTGCAGTTATTACATGATGGTCAATTGGTCAACATGACATTGGTGTTGATATGTGAAAGCTGAAGTTGAATGGTGAAATGAACAGTGTGGAGTGGTTCACTCAACCTGATTTTGCAGAGTAGTTGATGTCCTCGAGACAACATATTTTTTGACCTAAGGACTACATTTTTATAAATAAAACCTAAACCCACACCAAACCCAAACAATGACCATATCTTACACCTAAAGTCAGAGGGAAACTGAAGTGAAAAACAATGGTCTAGATCTGCCCTTCCCAAAGTGCGGACTCCGGACCGGGATAGAATTTGATCCGGACCCGCCAAGATCCAATAAAACATGCATGCAGGCACGCGTGTACACACACACGCCCACAAATCAATGTATTGGACCGATCGCGTAAAAAGTGTTTATTGCTCTTACACAAGTCTCTTTTTAATTGTTTTCAGTTGGCAGAGAGCGTTTTACGTCACTAGTGGTGTTTACAGACCTCTTCAGGTAAAGCGAGTAGATAAAATGACGCCTGTACAGCCCCGTGAGTGTGTGGTTTTGTTTTGTTGTCTCTCTCTTGGTCTAGCTGTGCAGCGACCGGCAGAAACAGAAGCACATTCAACCGACAGAACAAAACGCCGTTTCAAACTGTGTGACTGTTACAGACTGCCTGGGCATATGAAAATGAATGTAGTTTGTCTGTAAATATTTGCATAGTTTGTTGCCCAGACGGACATTTGTGCTGCATGATTTACTAAAAGTGACATTGAAGTACTATTTCATAAACAGAAAATATGTAAATGAGAACATCTTTTTGAATTTTGTCGTATAAAAATGCAGCACTGTATGTAACAGTTAAGACAGTAAACGCAGGTACGACTTCATGACGTCATGAATATGATGATTTACATATGAAGAGTTGACTAACAAAAAATAACTTTGTTCAAAAACAATGTTTTTATTGTGCATTCAAATTTATATCAATGAAACTGCAGTTGTGTTCTTTTGATTAATAATAATATAAAATACAGCTGACTAACACAATAAAAAAAAACTTAATTTAAAAAAAAATTAAACTGAGTTATCTGTTTTCCCAAATAAACTTTTCACATAGAGTTGATTTATTTTTAAATTTATGTTTTAATGTTTTTTAAAAGTTTTGTAATAACAGTTGTATCGGACCTTTGACGTTGACAAGAATTCAGATTTGGACCTTTGAATGTAAACTTTGAGAACCCCTGGTCCAGAAGCACCTAACCTTGGTTAGAAGATTAAACTTTATTAAATGTTGTCCTAAGTATATCAAACCACAGCTTTCCTGTAGCTCAGTGGTAAGAGCATTGTGTTAACAACGCAAGGTTGTGGGTTCGATCCCAGGGTATTGCAAATACCTATGTAAAATGTATAGGATAAAGCAATGTGAGTCGCTTTGGATGAAAGCGTCTGACAAATGCCTATAAAAATGGTAAAAACAGGAGAACTGGAGTGGTTCAGTGTTTAATTTCAGGTTCAGACACGGACAGTTTTCTCTCTCTGTTCTCCATCTGTTCCACTCATCATAACCCAGAGACCTGAAACACACTTATGTTCACTGGGAGACCTGCAGGTGTCAAGGTTCCTGACTTCATATGTAGACTCATGTAATCATTTCTCACATACTGTGACCTGAATGAACCATCATATTCAACATTGAGCGGGTGAACTTCATTAACATCTTTACTCCATTTCAACATGTTCAGCAGTCGCTGGCGGTGTGAACGTCTCTTGTGTCACTGAGGCAGCGAGTGACACGTTTCGTCTGTAATCAGCACAGCGGTGGAAAACAAAACCATTTACTTACCAGTTGGGATGAATCGGCACAGAATGGAATGATACAGCAATGAGAATAGTTTGGTGTGATGGTGGAAAAGTGCTCCTAGTTACTCATAGTTTGAATCAGTTTACCTGCATTCTGTCTCTCAAAAAACACTCTGTATTATAACTCATCCTAAAAAGGACAGCAGTAATAATATTACATTTCAATGAAATATTAGAGTTCAGATAATATTACAGCAGTATTTATTTGGCACACAGCATTAAAGAGCCTTTTACCATGAATTTGCATTGTATTTGTACATAATGTGTAATTGAAATGATGTAAATGTAACATACGAACTAAGACATGTGGCATATTTGTCACATGAAGGTTTGTTTTCAATTGACATTATTTTGGCCTATTCACAGAGAACATGATTGTATGAAAACAGGTTAAGACTCGAGAAGTCAGTGAATGCGGTAACTAACCAGAATACGCTGACCTAAATTCACACAAAACTCCCTCTCTTCCCTCCCGTCTCTCTCTTTTTCTGTGTCTTTGGTCACGGAAGGCTCTTAGATCTTCTGCTGTCTGTCTGCGTGCCGGATGGGATATTGGAGAGAGGGGCGAGGGGGATGAACGCTGCCATGGGGAAAGTCCTGCAGCACAGCAAAGCACACTTCCAGTAAAAACACAACTTGGCACAGTGTATGAAGAGCGCGTGCATGAGAAGAAGAAAACAGGAGAATGGGGTAGAAAAGTTCCTCGCTGTGCCAAACAATCCTGGAACAGACTGACACACTTTAGAGCGAAAGCGCTGTGGAAACGAGCCGACGGAGACGCTGGAAATCTAGGCCACCTCCAATCAAGCATCTCTAAATGAACTTCAGATAAACCTGCGCTTCTCTCTCGCTCTCTCATCACGGATGCATATTTCTTCTTTTTAGCCGACTCTCATCTGATTATGATGCATATGATTGTCAGTTTATTGTGCCGTAGCACAGCTGCTGCCATTAAACTTCTACAAGGTCATCAGAACCCTCTCCAGTTATAAATGGAATCACAATAATGGAAAACAAGAACGTCCTCTTCCACGATCCAATCATCAAACTTTCTGTCAGAAGTAAAAAACAACAGAGGATCTGATGGGTACATATAAAACTACTTTACATCTGTAATATCTACAGCACAGGTCAGTTCAGTGAAAGAAAACATTGTGCTCAAAAAGATCCACGTTTAGCCTCTAGAACCGTTTTCTCCAGGAATGTTCTGTGGATGTCAAATGACTTTATTAATATATACCTTTACCAAATATCTAACCAACAACAGGCGTGCATCCGTTTTATTTTATTTTATTTTATTTATTTAATGTAGATTTAATTACAGAATATACTGCACACATCAGGGTCTGAAGACATTTGAAGAGTCCTCACACTTTACTGAGATCAAAGTGTTCTCTGGTAGTGACGGAGCAGCTGATTCTATTGTTCAACCTTTGTTTCCAAACAGGTTTGGTGTCAGATGCTGACTCTGAAACACCTCCATGAGAGAATGAGAATCCACAAGAGCTCCGGTGACGCCTCTGCTGCCGAACCTAGAGCCTCTTTCTCTATCGCTTGATCAGATGCTTTTATCTAAAGTGACTTTTTACCATGTATAAAAGAAAACATCTGAAATGTAATGTGTGTATGCTGTTGTCGTCAATGTCCACATGATGTTTAAACTTCAGCTGAAAAAAGTCAAAGGTGTTAAGAAGTTCTGATGACGGCATGAACGCAGGTCAGGTACTTCATCATTCATTGTTCTTTCAGACACTCTTCATGATTCCAGATCACGTGACCTTTCAAACATGATTCTTTAGTATTTGACAGTATGTGACATTTTTGTTTTCTTGGGAAATGACCAATCTTCTACCTGATGTGGTTTAGAGCTGTGTGACGCTGCGAAGAAACTGAAACTGGACCTTAACCAACAACCCCCAGTTGAAGTGCATTATATGGAGAAGAACCCTGGAAAGTTTTCCTCAAATAGTTTTTGACAGAAGAAATCAACACTTGAGTGACATGTGGGTGAGTGGATTATCATGACATTTTCATTTGAAAGTGAATCTTTTTGATCTGAGATACCTCAGAAGTGAATATTATAGTTGTTACAGAACAGATGGAGGAATATATTCATCTGTGTGATGATGAAGAGAGTTTTGACTGAACATACATCATGTAACTCTGCACATTATACACAAACATGATATGTGAGGCTCCAGGTATTGAGTGTTCATAAAGCTTCCCTGCGATCATGTTTGACCTCTTTGTGTTGTTACGGAGTGCAGATGATGTGAACATTCAGTGAAAGAATGGAGTTCCTGCTGGAGACGAAGGCCTCGAGCGTTCCACAGACACTCTAACAGCTGAAGTGAATTTACTGACCTACATGTCCATGAAATGATTTTACATCAAAGTCATTCATTAAATTCAGAAGCTCATTTCTTAACATTCACAGACGGAAGAGAAGGTTAACAAGTTCGGTTGATTTCAACATACACAAACAACACAACCACTGCTTTCTTTGTCTTCAACCTTTGGGAAACCTTAGAAAGACTTGACTTTTGTCTCTTTATGATGAGACGATGACAAACACTTGTGCTGACATGATTTATTCAAGAAGATATTTGGAGAAATGTCTTTTATGTTCATACAATAGAAGTCAATGAGGTTTAATGTTTACATTTACATTTAGCAGACACATTTATCCAAAGCGTTTAGGGAGCAATAAGTAATA
>NC_079562.1:132500-145000 GCF_015846415.1 Triplophysa dalaica | reverse complement strand
AATTCAGTCAAATGGAGCTGATGTTAAAACAACATGAATGAAATGAGCCCATAAGAACGAGAGAGAGAGAGAGAGAGAGATCCTCCCTGACTAGTGTTTAAATGTGTCAAAAGCATCTTATAAAGAGAGATGAGCTTCTGATGTAACCACATGTATAAAGAAAGAAAGAAACACAAATCATGTAAAATGAATGGTTTTATGAAAAATTATTATTGCACATCTGATGAAATAAGTCATGATGTAGATGTGTTGTCACAGGCTGATGTACATCAGGTTATGTGCTTGTGTAGTATCACAGAGGTGATAGAGACCCCTCGCTTCAGATTCTATGAAGAAAATGACAATTTCATGAATCATCATGTTATTCACAAGATGAGTTTATCTTTGTTTGGAGGGCCCTATGAACCATGTTTTACTGTAATGTTATGTGTCGTTGACCGTCTGATAAACATTCTGAACACCAATGATGAGTCTCTCTTCCTCTATGAACCCATCCATCAATGTCTGGAAGTCTATGATCTGTCCACAAATGTTCATCTGAAAGTGTTTATCAGTTTAAATATGTTGAAATCCACGCAGGCGTCACATTCACTAGTCTGAAGGTTCTCTGTTAGATCTTCATTTATTGTCAATGAGATGATTTTCTGATGTTCACTCAGCGGCCCCGCAGGCGGTGAAGTTACGCATTCTTATGCTGTTGATTAATCTGATATTAATTGATATTACTCAACTGAATGATGTCTCTCTCAGCTCCATCATTTACAAAATCACACTCTTGTGTTGTGTTGTGAATCTACATGTGTTCATCAGATCGATGTGTGTTGAATTGGCTCGGGAACTATAATGTGTGTATGTGAACTATTTCTTTCTTTCTGATGGTTGTGAATGATGTTGCGTGACAGAATGAAATCTTCTAATTTCTCATGTACTCATCTGTGAAGGCCGGTGTCAGTAACTCTCAGAAGCTGTTTGTGTGTGATTTGTTTGGTATTTTGACGTCTTCACTGTACTCATGTTTGTTTAAAGTAGACATTAAAACATGAAGTTTCTTTAAACACAAATCAAGTTGTGTGTGTGTGTGGAGTGACTGGAGCGCTCTGAAATGAAAAAGGAATGAAGAGTCTTTATTGCCTTCTGAATAATAATTGTCTTTATTAATACAGTTTGAAAATGTTTGATTGTATTTGATTGAGTTAAATCTCATCTTCTGTTTTAAATGAAACTATTGAACTTGGTGAAAATGTTGTCCTTCTCCATACAGTCAATGATTCTTTTGTTTGGTTTTCTAGAGGCAAACAAATTTCATTCTGATGGTTTTGGCATTGATGGATCAGACAGAATTAACATTTTCATCCTTTTAGCTTGCGGCTGTTGTTGTTTCCTGCTGGTGTTCTGTTTTGAATCGCTGCGGTGCTTCATATGATGATGGAGGAGAAAAACTGCACAGGCTCAGAGTCACTGTCATTCATACAGCTTAAGGTTTAGATAAACATTACATGTGTAAGATAAACCTTATTCTTGCACAATCCAACAGTTTTTGAAATGATGTTCTGATGTGTTATCAGATCAGCTGAAGACCGAAGCACACATACATTTAACAACACCAAAATCATCAACAACAACAAAGTTTAAGGTCTAACATTCACAACACACACACACACACGGGCACTAGAGTACACACACATACACACACACACAGGCACTCCAGTACACAGACGCACATGCACACACATAAACAGACACACACAAACAAACACACACACTACAGTACACACAGGCGCACACACAGACAGGCTTCGGTACACACACACGCACACACACAGACACACACACACACACACACACACACACACACAGAGGCACTACAGTACACACACAAACACACAGATGCACACACAGGCTTCAGTACACACACCGGCGCTACAGTACATGCACGCAAGCACACACACACACACAGACACACAAACACAGATGCTACAGTACACACACACGCTACAGTACACACACAGACGCACACACAGCATTATTTCCTCTTTTATCAAGTGAAAGGCCGACCTGTCAGTCATCACAGAGGGAAATGTGCTGTGACATTTCAGTTTCTTTGATATTTTATTGAAGGTTCTTTAAGTGACTGACACTCTCTCTTGAGGCCATTGGATAGAGGAATCCTTCTCTTGTATAACTACACCATTCACAATTCTTGACTGTAGCGGTGGGGGGGTTCTGGACCCCCGGGCGCTCACCGTGACCATTACTGTGTAAAAACAGTAGGAAGGAATGTCAGATTCATAGCCCACTGACTGATGCTGTGAGTTTATATTCACGTGATGGAACGGGGAAAAAACATGCGGTGGAGAGAACTGCACTCTTCCTTCCCTCTTATACATAAAAGATTAGACTACTTTCTATTTTATCTCTCTTACTTTATTTTTATTCCTAATCTATATCATTCTCTACATGTTGTTCACTGTATGGCTGTGTATGTGAGCCATAGAATCAAGTGTAGAATTATAAATCACATCCACGCAAACAATACTGAAGACAAGAGTTGATTTGAATAGTTATTATGTAAGTGCTTCTTTTAGACTGTAATCACTAAAATAAAAAAGGCTGAAATAAATCAATGGAGACGTCTTCATTTCATTTATAGTTTGACTAATATAATATCCACCAGTCCTTTAGTCAATAGATGATTTACATTTTTTTCATTAGCTTTACAGCCAATGAGTTGTACATCAATGTGACTGCTATTGTATCTGCCCGCCGTGTTCTTCTGACATCATTTCTGACGATAAGAATCCACAGGGATCCACTGAACAGTCCAGCAGTTTATCTACAGAAACCAAACATAATCACTTCAGTGTGAACAAGACATCATGCTTTTTATTTGACTTTAGAGGAAAACAGCGATATTGAAATGTTTTCAGTTGAGTTCTCAGTGTTATGTAGATAATGAAGGAAAGTGAACGAGGGCGTGCGAGAGAGAGAGAGAACTGAATAATTCAGGTGTTGAGTTTCAGTGGTGCTGTCTGTTTGGAGAGATTTGGGTTGGATCCTGATATCTTGTATGAAACAGACGTTGGGCCGGTGGTTCTGACTCGTCTCAGCTCATATGCATGCGGTCTGTCTGAGGAATGAAGGTAAAATTACTGAAGCTCAATTATCCGCTGTTTTCTGACACTGATGAGGGAGTTTAGACACATTTACATTATTCAGCATCTTTAGTGTTTTATTGTGTGTGTGTGAAACTTAGAATCACATTGTGCTCGCAACCCCAGGGTCATTGGGTTTGATTCCCCCTGGACTAAATATACACGGCAGTGCACGGCTGGAGTGAAGGTGATGAGGAGAGAATTGAAATAAAATCATTTTCACTCACTGTATGTTTCTGGTTATATATTGTGTGTGCTTGTGTTATATCTGGACACACTTCAGTGTTACACCTCTGTGTGAACTTACGTTCACTGAGACCTTCTTTTAGTGTTTCTTTGCCGTTTTATTCTCAGGAGGTTCCGGAGCCGCGTCTGAACGGGCAGTTAAAGAGCTTCAGTCTGCAGGTCATTTATCAGAATGAAGGGGCAGTCGAGCGCTCTGAGACCACCGGTCATTAGCACTGACCACCCTAACAGAGTCAACAAGAGTTCAGCCGCATGCATCGCTCAACCTCAATAAAGCCGTCTCTCTCATGGACACAGAGCTTTGTTTGACCGATTTCATGCGTTCAGGGTTTTGTGAAGTCAGATTCAGAATCCGCTTGTGTTTCCACAGACTCGCACATGATGAAGAAACTCTTCTGGGATACTTTTTATGACATGACTCTTTGTGTTTGGGTTTATAGCTTGTGAATCAGACAGAATTTCTCCTCTGGCTTCTTTTACGTAACAGCACATTAGTGTAAGAGAATATTCGTTCAGTTTTGCTTTTGTGATGTGATTTACGATTAAAGACAGGAGACTCTTAGCTGCAGAGAAATCTCTCTCTCTCTCTCTCTCTCTCTCCCTCTCTCTCTCTCTCTCTCTCTCTCTCTCTTCTCTCCTCTCTCTCTCTCTCTCTCTCTCTCTTCCTCTCTCTCTCTGTCTCTCTTCTCTCCTCTCTCTCTCTCTCTCTCTCGTCTCTCTCTCTCTCTCTCTCTCTCTCTCTCTCTCTTCTCTCTCTCTCTCTGTCTCTCTTCTCTCCTCTCTCTCTCTCTCTCTCTCGTCTCTCTCTCTCTCTCTCTCTCTCTCTCTCTATCTCTCTCTCTCTCTCTCTCTCTCTCTCTCTCTCTCTCTCTCTCTCTCTCTCTCTCTCTGTCTCTGTCTCTCTCTCTCTCTCTCTCTCTCTCTCTCTCTCTCTCTCTCTCTCTCTCTCTCTCTCTCTGTCTCTCTTTCTCTCCCTCTCTCTCTCTCTCTCTCTCTCTGTCTCTCTCTCTCTTTCTCTGTCTCTCTCTCTCTCTCTCTCTCTCTCTCTCTCTCTCTCTGTCTGTCTGTCTCTCTCTCTCTCTCTCTCTCTCTCTCGTCTCTCTCTCTCTCGTCTCTCTCTGTCTCTCTCTCTCTCTCTCTCTCTCTCTCTCTCTGTCTCTGTCTCTCTCTTTCTCTCTCTCTCTCTCTCAAGATTCAAGATTCAAGATTCAAAGGAGCTTTATTGGCATGATAAAAGAAAATTTACATTGCCAAAGCACAAGATTAAATATAAACATGCAGAAATACAGATTAAGATCAAAAATAAGATAGAATAAAATTAAAAGTCTATAAGTAAAAATCTATATATATATACATCTCAATATAAACAGAAAAACAGTTTTAATTAAAGTTCTCAATGAGGGTGATAGTGTCAGTTTGTGTGTGTTGTCCTGTCAGTGTTGTGTTGTGTTGTGCTGCTTGTTCTTTGGTCGTGGCAGGACTTGACATATCTTGCAGCAGGTTTGAGCTTCTTGACTTTTCTCCCAGTATGTATGAGATCTTGTCCTTTTGTTGAAACTGCTCAAAGTCTTTGTGTAAGTTTGTAAACTGGGGGAAGAATGTTTCTCTGATGTGTGTGTAGTTGGGACAGGAGAGGAGAAAGTGCAGCTCTGTTTCCACTTGATTGTGTGTGCAGTGTGGACACAGTCGCTCTTCTCTCGGTGTCCATGTGTGTCTGTGTCTGCCCGTCTCTACAGTGAGCTGGTGATCACTGAGTCTGTACATGCTCAACACTTTTCTTAGTTTAGGGTCTGATACGCTTGTGAGCTATTCTGACACTTTATATTCTCTCTTTAGTGACAGGTAGCATTCCAGTTTACTTTGCTGAGCTGTTGCTTCTGTCCAGTGTTGGAGATATTTCTCTTTTTGTCTTTTCATCATTTGGTTTAGTCTGGCTGGGGTTTGGGGTTGACTTGGGCATGTTTGGGGTTGTAGAGTTAGTTGTGAGATCAGTTGGATGAAGGGGTTTCTCTCTGGGCTCAGCTCTTGATGACTTAAGGCTTTGTGATGGAGTGTGTCTGTGTCGCTGTTCTTAAGGTGTGTGTAGAATTTTAAAGCTCTTTTTTGTATTTTAATGATTAGAGGATACAGTCCTAATTCTGCTCTGCAGGCATTGTTTGGAGTTTTTCTCTGTACCCGTAGAATGTTTTTACACATTTCTGTTTGCAGAATCTCTATTGGGTGTTTGTCCCATCTGCTGAACTCTTGGTTGGCGAGAGGACCCCAAACCTCACTTCCATACAGCGCGATTGGTTCTATAATTGATTGTATTATTTTCAACCAGATTACGGTTGGGATGTCAATTTTGATATTCTTTTTTATGGCGTAAAAGGCTCTTCGTGCCTTGTCTCTCAGGTCGTTCACAGCCTTGTTTAAGTTTCCGGTGTTACTAATGTTTATACCAAGATATGTGTAGTTCTTGGTGTGTTCTAGGGGCATGTGTGTGTAGTTCTTGGTGTGTTCTCTCTCTCTCTCTCTCTCTCTCTCTCTCTCTCTCTCTCTCTCTGTCTGTCTGTCTCTCTCTCTCTCTCTCTCTCTCTCTCTCGTCTCTCTCTCTCTCGTCTCTCTCTGTCTCTCTCTCTCTCTCTCTCTCTCTCTATCTCTCTCTCGGTCACCTCTGCAGCGTGCTGGAGATGCGCTAGTCTATAATGTGAAACAGAATAATTCAGGGTGCAGTAAGTTTTGCGTGGGTGAGCAGAAGCTTGAGATCGAGGCTTTCGCTACAGTTTCTCTCAAATAGAAATGTTAATGAGTGGCAAGGGCAGCTGGCACATCGATTTCTCACCCTGTTCCACAAGCAATGAGAGAGAGAGAGAGAGTGGCCAGCGTTGGCTGAATATAATGGGAATCTGAGGTAAAGAGAGAAAATACAGAGCAGCAATAATGTGTTGTGGCGCTCCAGACAGACAGACAGACACACAGGTTCTTCTTCTTTCACTCCTCCTGCACTAACAATGTTGTGTTTAGTTTAACAGTGGGACATTTTTAGAAACTCATGTTTGGCTGGAGAGAAGGCAAATCCCTGTAGCAGCTTCAGCATGTTATTACTAGAGATGTGAAGCGCATGAAGGACTTGTGCAGGTGAGACGCAACACTTACGTGTGAGAGCCGTTTCCTTGGAAACAACAGAATGAAGTTGTGTCGCATGTGTTGAAGATGAAAATGTCATATTGTAAGAATGTGTAATCCATGTTAATGTGTTTCATGGCATAACACGAACATCTGTGTCTCTATGAGAAGGGAATTGTGAACATTCTGCATCTCCATCGGAAGACAAGCGTCGAATGATGTTTTCAGAGCTCTCTCTCTCTCATGTGTATTGTCTCATGAGGAGCATCTGTGTGCCTGAAGAAAAATGTATTTTTGTTGTTTGGTTTTTAAACGATGAGACCAGAGATTCTGCTGTCATCTGAGGGAATGTCTGGTTTGTAATATTCTGTATTGGATGGGTGTTTTATGAACAGATGATTTTGACACTGCATAAAAAAACCTCAAACCTCTGTGATGCTGTACAAACTGTTTCTAAAAAAACTACAATGCTTTTAATTGCTTTTTTCTTCATTCGCTTTGAGTTTTGTTTGCTCTCAAGCTTCATGATGATTAAACTCCCGGTTGCTTTGTGTTTTGTTTCAGATGGTGAAAATGAAATCTCGGGTTCCTCTTCAGATTCTGCTGTACGTCACAGTCATCAGAAGTGTAAAAGTGCTTTCAAAACGAGGCTCAGGTAAGAGACTGCCGGGATTCTATAACACGAGCGCTGCTGCTCTCTTTATTAGGAACCTTTGAAGGTTCTTTTCACTTTACACTGTTAAATGTGCTGTCTTCTCATGCTTAACATGGTCAACTTGTCAAAAAATGAGTTGGATGTATGACGTAGTATTTGTGTGCTCGATGCACTCCACCAGGGACAAATTTATAATATGAAGTTCCGCTACGTAACAAGTTTCTCTCATTCTCTGGGAAAAGCTTCTTCAGCTGTGTTTGTTTGTTCAAAGCATTTTGGTGCTGAGTGTTAGGATGATAACAGTCTGAATATAAACGGTGGATATAACGGTGGATTTGCAGATGGTTAGAAGGTGATAGATGGAGCGGTCTCAGCTAGGTCTGGGATGATATATCGCGTGACATCTTTTGCTCTGTGACCTCAATGAATTATGGTTAAGTGCCGCAACATCTGAAAGCCAGATCGCACGAGATGTTGCTGACTATATCTAATAATTCTATGTTTGGCTATTATTATTATATATATTTTTTGGGGTACAGCTGCTTTGACACAACACAATTAAAGCGCTAAAAAAAAAATCTGTCTTGACTATATAATTAGATATTACCTATAATATCGTAATAAAACATAGTGTTACACCACATTAATCGACGTTATTTGTTTGCACTTGCTAAGTGTGTCCCATCTGGTTAAAAATACTTAATTTAATTTAATTTAATTTAGTCATTTGGCAGACGCTTTTATCCAAAGCAACTTACAGTGGACTTATTACAGGGACAATCCCCCTGGAGCAACATGGAGTAAAGTGTCTTGCTCAAGGACACACTGGTGGTGGCTGCTGGGATCGAACCAGCAACCTTTGATTTACCAGTTCAGTGGTTTAACCCACTAGACCACCATCTCACACTTAGAAATATGCATGAATTAAGACCACATTTTTAACCCAAGCTTTTGTTATTTAAGAGGGAATCATATTCAGGCGAACATCACGTAAGTGTCAGAACTGAAAAGGTCCTTGTAACTGAGATGCCATCTGTTATTAACACTAGGCCCAGCGATTGCCAGGTTCTGGAATGCATCTATCTATGACCACATTGATAGGTTGAACACCGCCTCCACACAGCAAAATATCAACCACTACTTCTCTAGCCCCGCCCACTGGTTCATACTTGACAGAACTGAAGTAACATAGGTAGTGCGGAACAAGATAGAGCGAGCAAGCAACAAACAAACATGCCTTTGAAGATATTTAAATATTTTGACACCCCTGTCATGGACGTGGGTGGTGAGGGACAGAGGACCCAAACGCACGACAGTGGGTAAGGGGTTACCCGCTGTCTTGCGATGGGTCCTCTGTCCCTCACCACCCACGTCCATGACAGAATGAACAAGCCAAGACTGGACCCAGCAGACAGAGGGATCATTGCGGGAGGGGTCAACGCCGCCGGAATCCCTTCCAGGGTCGAAGCCGACGGGCTCCCTTCCAGGGTCGAGACTGCCGTGTTCCCGTCCGAGGTCGAGGCCGCCGGGCTCCATTCCAGGGTTGAGCCGGCAATCATGTCCATGTGCCAGCCGGCAATCATGTCCGTGTGTCAGCCGGCCATTCCTGTCTGTGTGCCAGCCAGCTATTCCTGTCCGTGTGCCAGCCGGCAATCCTGTCCGTGTGCCTGCCGGCAATCCAGTCCGTGTGCCAGCCGGCAATCCTGTCCGTGTGCCTGCAGGCAATCCTGTCCGTGTGCCAGCCGGCCATTCCTGTCCGTGTGCCGGCCGGCCATTCCAGTCCATTTATTATTTTTATCATGTTGCCCTGTTTTGTTTTGCCTCGTCAAAGCCTGTGTTGTTTGTGCCTTGATGAGCATCAGGTTGCTGCTCCTTAAGGCGGGGGTTCTGTCATTGTCAGACAGGATCCCTTGTTTTATGTTGTAGAGAGACTATTTTGGCACCTATTAGTTGCCATACTCTCTCTCCGGTCTTGTCATTTTTCCTGCCCTCCTGTTTCCTAGTTAGTGTTAATTAGTTTATCCCCTGCACCTGTCCCCTCTTGATTTGGTTCCCTTTATATTGACCTTGTGTTTCTTGTCTTGTGCTGGTTCATTGTGGTGAGTAGCTGTGTCTTGTGTAGTTTATTGTAGTTTAAATGTCAAGTGTTGTTCCTAGTCTAGTCTAGTCTAGTCTAGTCTAGTCTAGTCTAGTCTAGTCTAGTCTAGTCTAGTCTAGTCTAGTCTAGTCTATGTTCCTGCTTTTATGTTTTGTTCTGTTACCCCCTCGTGGGTGTTTGTTTTGTATTTATTAGAATCTGCCCGCTGTCTTGCGTTTGGGTCCTCTGTCCCACGTCCATGACAAGCCTACCCAATCAAAGCAGTGGGCGTTTACTTAAGTTTCCGCCTATTAAACGGAGCGTTTGTTGAACTGGTCTCAAAACCTGTGTAGAAAATAGCCTATTACTTATTGATTTTGATGTTTTTGAATGTAAAAACCACGTGTTAAGTGCAAAGACCGCAAGTGTGTGTATTTGGACGCAGCCACAGTTCCAGGAAATGCCTGTGGAGATATTCATGGTTCTTTAAATCTTTTCAGGTATTTTCATGATAAAAACGTACATTATATATATATATATATAATGATGATGTGTGTCGAGTGTTGCTTTTCTCAAATGCACATTTTAAATGACTCAATCTCGCTGTGATTTTAGATCGAGCAGTTTAGAAGAGCTGTGGGTAAAACACCGAACCGGTTTCAGAATCAATTTAGACTTGTACAATAATTGGTGTGGATTGTGATATGTATCACCAATGCTTAGTCCCAGCGTTACAAGATGCATGCTGTTAGTACGTACATAATGTAAACAACACAAACTCATACTGAATCAACAGAGATAATTAGGGATGCTCCGATCCGATATTTGTATCGGAAATCGGCGTCGATACTGAATAAAATTCTAGATCGGGTATCGGTGACAAATTGCACCGATACCCGATCTAGCTGACATAAAATTTCTGCTAGGCGATGTAAAAGTTCCTGGAGACACCGGCGCTTAAACACTCTCGTGGCTGTGCTTTGCGAAGCGTGTGACATCATACGCTAGCAACGTGCTCTGTACGTAGTGCGCGTGAACAAGCGAACATAGCTTACATTGAGCAGCGAACAGCATGGAGCGACAAAAAATATCTGCTATTTAGATTTACTTTAGAACAGCTACGCCAACAAGTTACACCGCTGTTTGCAATACACGCGAAGTAAATGTTCCGAGGGGTTGTGATAAAGCTGTTCATTATAATACTACTAATTTAAGCACGCCGAGTTCAATAAGCTGAAGAAACTAAAACGAGATGGTACGAAGCAGCTAACTTTGGAGGAGACAGTGGAAAGAATTCAGAAATTTCCATCTAGTAGTGTGAAAGCAGCGAAAATCACTGAAAGCATACTGAATTTCATTGTTATGGATTTGCAACCGCTGTCCGTCGTTGCGAACAATGGCTTCAGACTCCTTATATACCACCTGGAGCCTCAGTACGACATGATGAAGCGTAAATATTTTACTGAGACCTGAACTGTACCAAAAAGTCTGCAAACACGTATACGGAAAAAAATAAAGATGTCAATGCGCTGAGTTTTGGGGATAATTTGATTTTGAATTTCTATTTGCACCGACTAAACTATTATATCTTTTTCCGTTTATTTTTACATGTGCAGTTTTACCAAGCTAGTGTTTTATTTATCTTTCGGTGTTGGATGTTAAATTTGATTTCCACTAAACTTTAGCTTAGTTTAGTGGACTTTGCTTTAATGACTAAAGCATTAAAAAGAGCTGATTCCTGTTTGAATATCTAAAGCAGTGAAGCTATTGCTTTTTTCCTCAATTTCAGCTGCTTTATTGTTTATTGTGCATTGATTTTTAAATTAAATTTGCACATAACAGTTATTCAGAGATTTTGTTTCCATTAATTTATACCTGTTTATCAAGCTAGTGAAGCTGTTGTTTTATTCAGCTGCTTAATTTGCACTTTAATTTTGAATTTCAAGTTTAAGATAGTGAACATTTTGTTTTATTTTGCTGGTTTAATAAATAATTCACTAAATTTGTGAATCATTTTTTTGTTATTTTGTTTTACGGGTCAGGAAATGAATGTTAAGTCGAGCCTGATGTCTTGGACAGCAATGCACACAGTTTATTAAGTAATTGTGCACTTTAAAAATGTTACCTTAGTATCGGATCGGTACTCGGTATCGGCCAATACTGAATCTCAGGTATCGAAATCGGTATCGGAAGCAAAAAAGGTGCATCGGAGCATCCCTAGAGATAATGCCATAATGTATTATGTGCTCGTGCTTTAGTTCTGCCCCCCCGCACTTCTCCAAAAGGCAGACTGTTTCCAGAAATAATGGTACACTGTATCTATATTTAGTTCATTGGTTCCCTGATTGGTCTTACCCAGGTGTGTCTTTTTTTCCCTGTTTGATGCTGTCTATATTATTCACCCCCATCTCCTATTAAGAGCGCTTTATTGGGTGTCCGCCATTTTGTATTCCACACATTTGTTCACAGCTTTTTACCCACAATGCATTTGATTTTGAGTGTTCATCCGATGTACACTCGCTGACTCATATTTCCCATGATTCAACGCCAATCAACCATCTGATAAGAATCTGCTGGAGGAGAGTGACCGTTAATGCCATGCATGTGCGTTTATACACGGGTGTTTGTTGTTGTTGACAGCTATTTTTTCTCTTTAAGAAAAAACAGATGAAATGAATGCTAAATGTAGCAGTATTTTATTTTAAATATATCAAGTCATTTTATTACAGTAAACCTAATACATGTAATAGTTAATCAATGTGGCAAACATTTGTTTTGTATTCTTTACTAAAAACTAATACAATAAACGTGACAAATAATGTAAAAATTAACTTTAGCATTTTACAAAATAATCCATGAAGGTGTGATATAAGCGTTATGATGAATGTATATGCTGGTTATAGTACGTCAGAAACTCATTATCATTAAATTCTTCCCCATGTGGTGGACTATTTAGCATTCACTATATAGGGAATAGTGCACGAGTGAACCAGTGAATTCAGACGCAGCTCTTGTTTTTCTATTGTCATGTGTCAGTTATTGTTTCAGTGTCCTGTTTATTAGATGTTTCATGGATTACTTTTGTTTCTTGTTTCTTTATTATAAAGTTACTTATATAATCTTATTCATTACTCCCATGTCACATCTACTCTAAAGATGTTAAAGATTAATAAGAGATTGGCAGAAGTTGCGTCCTTTAACATCCACAGAAAAGGTTCTTTGTAGTGGAAAATGTATTTAAATGATTCTTTTAGGATCACTG
>NC_079562.1:92500-130000 GCF_015846415.1 Triplophysa dalaica | reverse complement strand
TTGTATGTCTGTCTGTCTGTCTGTGTGTTGGTATGTCTGTGTGTGTGTGTGTGTGTGTCTGTTTGTCTGTCTGTGTGTGTGTGTGTGTTTTTGTCTGTCTGTCTGTGTGTGTGTGTGTGTGTGTGTGTGTGTCTTTCTTTCTTTCTTTCTTTCTTTCTTTCTTTCTCTAACTGTCTAACTCTTTCTCTTACTCAACTGTCTAACTGCACAAATACACACACTACAGCACACACAGTGTCTGTCTATCTGTGTGTGTTTGTATTTCTGTCTGTCTGTGTGTGTGTGTGTGTGTGTGTGTGTTTGTATGTCTGTCTGTCTTTCTTTCTTTCTCTAACTGTCTGTCTGTGTGTGTGTGTGTGTGTGTGTGTTTGTATGTATGTCTGTGTGTGTGTGTGTGTGTGTTTGTATGTCTGTCTGTCTTTCTTTCTTTCTTTCTTTCTTTCTTCTTTCTTTCTTTCTCTAACTGTCTGTCTGTGTGTGTTTGTATTTCTGTCTGTCTGTCTGTGTGTTGATATGTCTGTCTGTGTGTGTGTGTGTGTCTGTCTGTTTGTCTGTCTGTCTGTGTGTGTGTGTGTGTGTTTGTATGTCTGTCTGTCTGTCTGTCTGTCTGTGTGTGTGTTTGTATGTCTGTCTGTCTGTGTTTTTTTTATGTGTGTCTGTCTGTCTGTCTGTGTGTGTGTGTTTGTATGTCTGTCTGTCTGTCTGTGTGTGTGTGTGTGTGTGTTTGTATGTCTGTCTTTCTGTGTGTTTGTATGTATGTCTGTCTGTCTGTCTGTCTGTCTGTGTGTTTGTATGTCTGTCCGTCTGTGTGTGTGTGTGTGTGTGTGTGTGTTTGTATGTCTGTCTGTCTGTGTGTGTGTGTGTGTGTGTGCTTGTATGTCTGTCTGTCTGTGTGTGTGTGTGTGTGTGTTTGTATGTCTGTCTGTGTGTGTGTATGTGTGTGTTTGTATGTCTGTCTGTCTGTCTGTTTGTGTGTCTGTCTGTCTGTGTGTCTGTGTGTGTTTGTATTTCTGTGTGTCTGTATGTCTTTCTCTAACTGCCTGGTTTTCTGTCTGTGTGTGTTTGTCAGTCTCTGTCTGTCTGTCTGTCTGTCTGTCTGTGTGTGTTTGTATTTCTGCCTGTCTGTCTGTCTGTCTGTGTGTGTTTGTATTTCTGTGTGTCTGTATGTCTTTCTCTAACTGCCTGATTTTCTGTCTGTGTGTGTTTGTCAGTCTCTGTCTGTCTGTCTGTCTGTCTGTCTGTGTGTGTTTGTATTTCTGCCTGTCTTTCAGTCTGTCTGTGTGTGTTTGTCAGTCTCTGTCTGTCTGTCTGTCTGTCTGTCTGTCTGTCTGTCTGTGTGTGTTTGTATTTCTGCCTGTCTGTCTGTCTGTCTGTGTGTGTTTGTATTTCTGCCTGTCTGTCTGTCTGTCTGTCTGTGTGTGTTTGTATTTCTGTGTGTCTGTATGTCTCTCTCTAACTGCCTGGTTTTCTGTCTGTGTGTGTTTGTCAGTCTCTGTCTGTCTGTCTGTCTGTCTGTGTGTGTTTGTCTGTCTGTCTGTCTGTCTGTCTGTGTGTTTGTATGTCTGTCTGTCTGTCTGTCTGTCTGTGTGTTTGTCTGTCTGTCTGTCTGTCTGTGTGTGTTTGTATTTCTGCCTGTCTTTCAGTCTGTCTGTGTGTGTTTGTCAGTCTCTGTCTGTCTGTCCGTCTGTCTTTCTGTGTGTGTTTGTATTTCTTTCTGTCTGTCTGTCTGTGTGTGTGTGTGTGTCTGTACATCTGTCTGTCTGTCTTCCTCTATTTCTTTCTCTAAATGGCTGTCTGTCTGTCTTTCTCTAAGTGCCTGTCTTTCAGTCTGTGTGTGTGTTTGTCTGTGTGTGTGTGTGTGTGTTTGTGTACTGTAGTGTATTTGTGTGTGTGTATTGTGTATGTGTGTACTAGTGTGTGTGTGTTTATGTTCTGTTGCTCTGGTCAGTAGAACATCACACTGTGACTCACACGTCACTTTTAGTCTCTTATTTTCTAATTCAACATCAGCGTCTTGAAGAAGGTCTCAGAAAGAAAACTCTCACTTCTGTCACATTGATTTTCATGCTGAGAGAAACACTAAACATCTATAATGCATGAATTCAGCTCTTGAAGAGATGGACAATTTTCCGGTTTATTTTGTCAATGTCAGAAGCGCCGCACACGCAAAGAAAACTGCTGAAGACCAAATACTGAAAGTTTCTTCAGCAGCAGCACAGACGGTAAATCTTTGACGGTAAATCACGGCTCACATTGCTTAGCAGAGATGATTTGACAATTTGGCGCGACGGACGGCAGGCGGCTGAGATTTCATGGTTGGAGAAGCGCGTCTGATAATCCGTAAAAAAGTGTGCGGATGTGAATCTTCCGTCAGATGACGAGCTGAGGAACTGCTGAGAAACCATCTTCCTGTATCTCACCTGTGTGTGTGTGTCCGCCATAGGTGTATGTACATGTGTGTCAGCAAATGGTGTGTCTGCTATAGGAGTGTATGTATGCTATGGGTGTTTATCTACTATAAATGTGTGTGTGTATGCTATTCATATGTGTGTGTGTGTGTCTGCCACTGACGTGCATGTGTGTGTGTGTTTGTGTGAAATACTGTGACTGAGACACTTTGTCTTCTTGATCTGACAACCACTTTACTTGATAACAGCGTGTGTGTGTGTGTGTGTGCATAAAAGTTACTCTCTCTCTCTTTCTTTCTCACACTCTCTCTCTCTCTCTCTCTCTCTCTCTCTCCATCTCTCTCTCTCTCTCTCTCTCTCTCTCTCTCTCTCTCTCTTTCTTTCTCAAACACTCTCTCTCTCTCTCTCTCTTTCTTTCTCACTCTCTCTCTCTCTCTCTCTCTCTCTCTCTCTTTCTTTCTCACACACACTCTCTTTCTCTCTCTCTCTCTTTCTTTCTTTCTTTCTTTCTTTCTCACACACACTCTCTTTCTCTCTCTCTCTCTCTCTCTCTCTTTCTTTCTTTCTTTCTTTCTTTCTCACACACACTCTCTCTCTCTCTCTCTCTCTCTCTCTTTCTTTCTTTCTTTCTTTCTCACACACACTCTCTCTCTCTCTCTCTCTCTCTCTCTCTCTCTCTCTTTCTTTCTTTCTTTCTTTCTCACACACTCTCTCTCTCTCTCTCTCTCTCTCTCTCTTCTTTCTTTCTTTCTTTCTTTCTCACACTCTCTCTCTCTCTCTCTCTCTCTCTCTCTTTCTTTCTCACACACACTCTCTCTCTCTCTCTCTCTCTCTTTCTTTCTCACACTCTCTCTCTCTCTCTCTCTCTTTCTCTCTCTCTGTCTCTCTCTCTCTCTCTTTCTTTCTCAAACACTCTCTCTCTCTCTCTCTCTCTCTCTTTCTTTCTCACACTCTCTCTCTCTCTGTGTGCGTGTGCGAGTGTGGGGCGAGTGAAGTGTGGCTGTGAGAGCGTGTGCAGGTGCGTTTGCAAACTTTTCCTTATTTTGTCTGTCTTTCACTTAAAAAAATACACAAATTAATTTGTTTTTGAGTGTAAGGACTGTTTGTGAGCGGTTTTGCGAAAGCATGGCAGGTGCCAGCTCGGTGGTTTTAGAGTCACTTACTAGGCGTCATGGTGTGAAAGTAGCATCAGCTACAAGTATAGAAGAATGTTGTTTAGCGGCAGGTAAAGTGGTGGGTTATGACTCTATTCTGTCGGCATCCAAGATGAACAATGCCATCGTGATGTTTTTGAGTACAGTGGAAAAGGCAAACGATTTAGTGGAGCGTGGTTTAGTGCTAAACGATGCGTTCATTTCCGTGCTTCCCCTTTCAATGCCATCTAAGAAAGTGACTTTGTCTAATGTGCCACCTTTTGTAAAAGATGATTTCTTAGTGAATATGCTATCTCGATATGGTAAATTGGTTTCACCAATTAAAAAGATACCACTCAGAAATGTTTCTCCCTTATTGAAACATGTAGTTTCTTTTAGGAGATATGCATTCATGATACTGAATGACAATGGTGAGCTTGATGTGTCTTTTAGTTTTCGTATGGATGATTTTGACCATCAAATCTATGCAACTACTGATAAGATGAGGTGTTTTGGCTGTGGCAGGGCAGATCACCTGGTGCGTTCATGCCCAGACAAAGTAGAAAAGGCTGTGAATGATGAAACAGTTAAGACTACAAACCTCATCAGAATTAATGGAAGAAACAGGTGTTGATAAGCTTCTTGTAAATGTTACAAAAGAAGCAGACAAAGATTTAGTTGTGAACGGTGATAGGAGTGTACCAGAGGCTGTAAACAGGTCTGAATCCTCTATTCCTGTGGAACCAGTGGACAGTCTGGTTGTTCAAATGGAAAGTGAAAGACAAACCAGTAATGTTCAAGAGGGAAAGAAAGCCTCTGTTTTTGTTTCGGATGTAAATCTTACAGAAACAGAAACCTCACAGTCTTTTAAGGTACCCCTGAAAAGGAAGATGACAAAAAATGAAGGGGCTGTGAAGATAGTGAAAAAAGTAGATGTGAGTGAGATGGCAGATGAAGGAGACGAAAGTGATGAATATTCATCTGATTCCAGTAGTGTTTTGTCTCAATCTGAGTATCAAGTTCAGGGTTATGAAATTCAAAGCATTAAACTGTTTTTGAAAATCACGAAAAATAAACGGAATGTATATGTTGAGAAGTTTTTCCAAAATACTATGTTGTTTGTGGAGAGATCAAGGAGTTTAATGAGTGAGGGATGTTTCACTGATCGGGAAGTGTACCGATTGAAGAACATTGTCAGAAAGCTTAGAATCAAAAATAGTAATAATGACGAAGTCTAATTTCCTGGTTTCCACGGTCATAGCTGCTGTGCTTGTATGGGGATTGTTTTTGTTTTTCTTTTCTTTTAATATGAGTAATATTAATATTGCATCCCTGAATGTCAATGGAGCAAGGGACAGCAAAAAAAGAGCGGAGATCTTTGAGTTTGTTAAACAAAAACATTTTGATGTGATTTTATTGCAGGAGACCCATAGTGATGCACAAAATGCAGCAATTTGGGCAATGGAATGGGAGGGGCTCTCTTTTTTGAGTCACAATAACTCACTTAGTGCAGGGGTTGTTGTTCTTTTTTCTAAATACTTTACCCCTGTTTCTTATGAGGTGGAAGAAATTCTAAAAGGCAGAATTTTAAAGATTAGGACAGTGTTTGAAAACGAAGTTTTTTTTTTTTCAATATATGCCCCAACTGCATCAGTTGAAAGAATAGCTTCAACCGCATATGCCATCACGAAAAAGGCTAATACAACTAATTAAAACTCATGAGCTTAATGATGTATGGAGGAATTTTCATGGGAATAGCAGACAGTATACATGGTCTCATTTTCGTGATAAAATTGTGTCTTTGGCAAGATTGGATAAGATATATTGCTTCGGACATCAGATAAATGTTTTTAGAAGTTGTTCTATTATTCCTGTATCTTTTTCTGATCATTGTGTTGTTCAGTGTTCAATATTTTTGAACTCTGTTAAGCCAAAGAGCGCATATTGGCATTTTAACAATGCACTTTTAAGTGATAAAGGTTTCAAGGAGGCTTTTGAGTTTTTCTGGAAAAATTTTAGGAACACAAAAACAACTTCAACTCAATACAACAATGGTGGGACTATGGAAAAGTCCAAATTAAACAGTTTAGTCAGCAATATACAAAGAATGTCACAAAAAATATAGAAAGGCGAATGAAAATTTTAGAGATGGATATTATTAATTTGGAAGAACGACTACAATCTACTGGAGATTGGACATTTACGAGGAAGATTTCTGAGAAAAAATCCAAACTTAATAAAATTTTAGAGATGAGAGCATAAGGGTCTTTGATCAGGTCTCGTTTTCAAAGCATTGAAGAAATGGAGGTACCATCAAAATTTTTTTTTGGACTTGAGAAAAAAAATGGTAAAAAACAGTTTTCCATTCATTAAGATCTGAGTCGGGGAGAATGTTAACAGATGCTAATGAAATTCAAAAACGAATAGTTCGTTTTTATAAGGAGCTATATAAATCTGAGCTGAACGTAGAAGAAAACTTTAATTCTTCTTTCTTAGAAAACTTACCTCAAGTCTCTAATGAGTCAAATAAGGATCTTAGTGGTGAACTAAGTCTAGAGGAGCTTAAAAAAGCACTTCAAAGTATGGGGACTGGAAAGGCCCCAGGTATAGATGGTCTGTCAGTTGAGTTTTTTTAAACTTTTTGGTCAGTGGTGGGGGAGGATTTGCTTCAGGTTTTAAATGACAGTTTTAAAAATGGACATTTGCCGTTAAGCTGTCGGAGAGCTATTCTTACCCTTTTACCAAAAAAAGGAGACCTGACAGATATAAAATGCTGGAGACCAGTTTCGGTTTTATGAAGTGACTATAAAGTACTCTCAAAAGCACTTGCTAACAGAATTGAAGGTGTTTTAGAGCAGGTGATTCACTCTGATCAGACATATTGTATTCCTAAGAGATCGATTTTTGACAATATTGCACTTGTACGGGATATATTTTGCACAAATTAAGGATATTGATGTAGGCCTGATCTCCTTAGATCAGGAAAAGGCTTTCGATAGAGTTGAACACCAATATTTTTTTAAAACCCTGGAAGCCCATGGCTTCAAAAAAGATTTTGGTTAAAAAAAACAGAGTGTTATATAATAATATTGAGAGTATTATTAAGGTTAACAGTGGCTTATGTGCTCCCTTTCAGGTGAAAAGAGGTGTGAGACAGGGTTGTCCTCTGTCGGGTATGTTATATTCTGTGGCCATTGAACCATTTTTACATAAGGTAAGAGAAAACATTAAAGGTTTGATCTTACCATATTCTGGTAAAAATGTTTCCCTGTCAGCATATGCTGATGATGTAGTGATTTTTATTAGTAATCAAAAGGATGTCGAAACAGTGGTAAATATTTTAAATGATTTTAAATAAATATCATCAGCTACAGTTAATTGGGCCAAGAGTGAAGCAATTTTGGTTGGACAATGGTCACAGGGTGTTCCAATACTCCCAAATGGTTTACTTTGGTCTAAAGGAGGTTTTAAATACCTGGGTGTTTTTCTTGGAGAAGGTTCCATTGTAAAGAAAAACTGGGAAAATGTTCTTGAAAATGTAAAAGGAAGATTAAATAAATGGAAGTGGCTGATTCCAAGAATGTCCTACAGGGGGCGTATTCTTATTTTAAACAACCTTGTGGCCTCCTCTTTGTGGCATTACTTAGCCTGCCTGGATCCTCCTTTAAATCTACTTGTAGAGATTCAGAAAGCCCTGGTAGACTTTTTTTGGGAAAAATTACATTGGGTATCCCAAAGTGTGCTATTTTTATCCAAAGATGAAGGAGGTCAAGGTCTTATTAATGTGAAAAGTAGAATTGCTACTTTTCGAATGCGTTTTATACACCGATTATTGTATGGATCCTTTGATTCTAACTGGAAAGTTGTTTCATGTGAGATTTTAAAGAGTGTGGGAGGCCTAGGTTTTGATAAAACTCTTTTTTTAGTGGATCCTCTGAAAGTAAACACATCAGATGCACCAATTTTTTACAAGAACATTTTTAAAGTTTGGAATCTGTTTAATATTTTCATTGGACAGAATCCAAGGACACTTTATTGGTTACTACAAGAACCATTGAACCAATGGGACTCGTTTTGACAATGCAGGAAACGCTTCTTTTCTTTCTGCAAGTGATGGCAAATTAATCAAAGCTGGAGTAACAACACTTGGACATTTGATAAACACAGCAGGACCTACCTTTGAAAATCTTGAAGAGACTGGTGTAAAGCTGGGCATTAAATCTATTCGGGTGGTTCGGCAAATTCTTACCAAATGGAAGTCACCATTGTTAGAAGAGGAATTAAAAATCGCAGACTTTTGTCAAGGAATCTTAAAGCCTAATGAGGAGGACTCCTTTTATAATTTAATCTTGTCTCCTAAACTGGAAGAATGTGATGGCCCTTTGTTGGTGAAGAGAGATATATGTTTTTGTGATGATTCTCTGAATGTTAAAGAGGTGTATAAAAGTTGTGTGAAGGTTTTTAATAAAAAAGTATTGAATAACAGATGTGATACTCAATGGCGTAATGCCCTTGGACTAAGTAAAGAGTGTAAACCAGAATGGAGAGCTCTATATAAGCCACCGTTACCCAAGAGGGGGGGTGATATTCAGTGGAGGATTTTACATGGAGTTATAGGCCACATATGCGTTCATTTCGGTGTTAAATCCGGAAATAAGTCCTGATTGTCCTTTTTGTGGTCAAAGAGAAACTGTGTTTCACGCTTTTATGTATTGTTGCAGATTGAGACCTTTATTCCATGTTTTGGAGAATCTTTTAACATCGTTTAATGAGGTTTTTTCCATGCAAATGTTTATTTGTGGTTTTAAATATGTAAGAAGAAGGTCTTTTGAATGTCAATTGTTGAATTTTGTGTTGGGTCAGTCAAAAATGGCAATTTACGTAAGCAGGCAAAATAAGGTTGAAAATAAATCTGGACAGAACGTTCTGATGGTTCTTACCAATTTAATTAAGTCAAGGGTGGTCACAGATTTTAATTATTTGAAGACAATGAATGATTTGTTATCTTTTGAAATGAAGTGGTGTTGTAAAGAAGCGCTGTGTTCTGTATGTGAAGGCATGTTAATTTTTGCATTTTTTTTGCGGTAAGGGGTTTTATGTATTAGGCAGATGTATATTTATGTATTTTTTGTGAATATGTAATGTGAAAACGTGTATTCAATGTATTGGAAGTAACTTTTTTTTGTAAATTAAATGGATTTTCAAATTCAAATTCTCTTTCTTTCTTTCTTTCTCTCTCTCTCTCTCTCTCTCTCTCTCTCTCTCTCTCTCTCTTTCTTTCTCACACTCTCTCTCTCTTTCTTTCTCACACTCTCTCTCTCTCTTTCTTTCTCTCTCTCTCTCTGTCTCTCACACACACTTTCTCTCTCTCTCTCTCTCTCTCTCTCTCTCTCTCTCTCTTTTTTTTGCTCTCTGTCTCTCTCTCTCACACTCTCTCTCTCTCTCTCTCTATCTCTCTCTCTCTCAAGATTCAAGATTCAAAGGAGCTTTATTGGCATAATAAAATAAAATTTGCATTGCCAAAGCACAAGATTAAATATAAACATGCAGAAATACAGATTAAGATAAAAAATAAGATCTATATATATATACATCTCAATATAAACAGAAAAAGAGTTTTAATTAAAGTTCTCAATGAGGGTGATAGTGTCAGTTTGTGTGTGTTGTCCTGTCTGTGTTGTGTTGTGTTGTGTTGTGTTTTGAGGTTTGAGCTTCTTTGACTTTTCTCCCAGTATGTAGGAGATCTTGTCCTTTTGTTGAAACTGGTCAGAGTCTTTGTGTAAGTTTGTAAACTGGGGGAAGAATGTTTCTCTGATGTGTGTGTAGTTGGGACAGGAGAGGAGAAAGTGCAGCTCTGTTTCCACTTGATTGTGTGTGCAGTGTGGACACAGTCGCTCTTCTCTCGGTGTCCATGTGTGTCTGTGTCTGCCCGTCTCTACAGTGAGCTGGTGATCACTGAGTCTGTACATGCTCAACACTTTTCTTAGTTTAGGGTCTGATACGCTTGTGAGCTATTCTGACACTTTATATTCTCTCTTTAGTGACAGATAGCATTCCACTTGACTTTGCTGAGCTGTTGCTTCTGTCCAGTGTTTGAGATATTTCTCTTTTTGTCTTTTCATCATTTGGTTTAGTCTGGCTGGGGTTTGGGGTTGACTTGGGCATGTTTGGGGTTGTAGAGTTAGTTGTGAGATCAGTTGGATGAAGGGGTTTCTCTCTGGGCTCAGCTCTTGATGGCTTAAGGCTTTGTGATGGAGTGTGTCTGTGTCGCTGTTCTTGAGGTGTGTGTAGAATTTTAAAGCTCTTTTTTGTATTTTAATGATTAGAGGATACAGTCCTAATTCTGCTCTGCAGGCGTTGTTTGGAGTTTTTCTCTGTACCCGTAGAATGTTTTTACACATTTCTGTTTGCAGAATCTCTATTGGGTGTTTGTCCCATCTGCTGAACTCTTGGTTGGCGAGAGGACCCCAAACCTCACTTCCATACAGCGCGATTGGTTCTATAATTGATTGTATTATTTTCAGCCAGATTACCGTTGCGATGTCAATTTTGATACACTCTCTCTCTTTCTCTCTCACTCTCTCTCACACTCTCTCTCTCTCACACTCTTTCTCTCACACTCTCTCTCACGATCATAGTTAATTTTAGTAACATCATACATGTTGTGTGCTTCACAGGTAAAGACAGACATTACATATAACATTTGACATTGTAATGATGTTCAGTTGTTTGTGTGACATCAGATTTATATCACAAGGTCTTGAATTAAAAAAACTAACCCTGTCCTTAATTTGATTCAATTCAATCAAATTTCACGCTAATAAATTTGTTCGCTTTTTTAAATTCTAGTCCTGGTGATATAAATCTGATGCCATCTGTTTGTCAGGTATGAGCAGATTTGAGCTGACCGTTAGTTTGTGACTCAAGCTGATCTTTCTGTGGATTAGGTTTGTTCTGGTGACGTCATGAACAGAAATGTGAAGTCTCTTCCGTGTATCAATGTTGTTTACAGTGATTGAAACAAGCTGAACATTAACCCCTACTACAGTATATAACAGCTGCTATTACTGCTCTATGAGTCTGGGACTTACAGAACACTTGTGTGTAGTCTGTGCTGGGATCTGTCCAGCGTGTTACTCACTCACACACACACACACACACACACACAGACACACGCACACAAACACGCGCACACACATATGTCAGATGCACTAATACACACACACTGACACACACACACACACTCACACATGTTTGTACAGCTATCTTTATGAGGACATACATCTCTAGCCCCTTACCCTAACCATCAGAAGTGAGTACCTGACCCTAGCCTCACCCTAAACCTGATTATAACCTAAACCTGATTATAACCTAAACCACAAACACACTTAACACACAAATACAGACGCACAAAAACAGCTGCTTAATTTGGACATTTCATTTTGGTCGCTGTATGCTGTTTTCATCCTGAGCATCTGCTCACATCCGCTGGCTCACCCGCTTACAGGTGCCCGTTGGGACAGAGGAAGAGAGATTAAAATGAGAAGGACAATAAAAAAAGAGCAACAAAATCCCCCAGAGAACCTTTGCTGGTGGTCTCTGAGAAATGGTGCATTTCACCATTTCTGTGCTTAAAAACCAGAGAGTCGGACGGAGTGTTCCCTCACGTCATTTTGGGTTCAGATGAGCATGATTCTCTGTGTTAACTGAGGAGTTCTTCTAGGACTGGGTTGGATCAGTTAGTTTTATTTTTGATTGTTTATATTGAAACTAAAAGTTTTAATTGAAAGCTGCGAAATGGAATCCTTTATGTGGCACATGATGCCTCTTGCTTGTATGTGAAAGTTAGACACAGCGCTGCTCAAAACATCTTTATGCACATGAACGGTGGATCCATGTGTTCTTACAATGAGATCAATGATGTTACTGCCGATGTTTTTACTCCTGGAGGTTTATTATAAAGGTTTGTTTGTGTCAGATGTTTTACAGACAGAATTGTGTGTGTTCCGAGCGGCTCTGCTGTACAGTGAATACAGAATGTTAATGAGACAGCAGAGCTTATTAAGAAAATGGAGAATTATTGATTCACTAGTGATCTCCCTGACATGTAAACTGGAACACATGACACACATGACACACACACAACGTGACTTGATGTGTTGTTTTATAACAGCGTTCATTATGACAAAAGACCCTTTGATGCTATGAAATCTGTGTTATAAAGGGACGCTGCATACATTTGAATATATTTGCATATACTGTATATTTTGGTTTGTGTTTTTTTTTAATAAACAGACAGAGATCTCAAATATAATTCCCTCAGTATTTTAAAATGTGTGGTAATGTTTTCTTTAGGTTATGATAAGAGTGTGTGTGGTTCTTCAGCATATGGTTCTCATCTGCATCAACACGAACAAAAGCTCATAGTTGAAGGAGCTCGTCTGGGCTGTGAACAGAGTTGTGTGCTTTCACGAAGAGCAGAATTCAGTACAGCTTTTGTCGCTGGACGCCATCCAAACCCGTCCCGCTGCATGCTGGGAAAGCTACATTCAGTGGCTCATTTAGTCACGCCTGTTTCTAACGAAAAGGAAAATTACCTGCCCATTTTTTCCTCACAATGACATTTTTTGGGTCAGCTGATCTTCTGTTTCCTCACATCACCTCATTGTGGAGCGGGTTTGCTCAGCGTTCATGTGGATCTTTAAAGACGTGAGTTATTGTAAGAGCTGCGCTCTGGATTTCTTTGACAGGTTTAATGTGCTGTATTTTTCCTCCTGCTTATGTGGATGTTTATTGCGTTCCTTTATTTCTCTTGATTCCCTTTTCATTTCAGAGGCTCAGAACGGCAAATATAGTTCCTCTGCTGTGACCGTCACACAGTGTCGTTTCATTCATGTGTTTATAGGAATGTTAGTGACAGTACATTCCAGCTAAAGATTCTTCGCTGTGTTTTATAAAAATCTTTCTAACTCTAACCTGGACATCATCAGTTATTTGCTCATATGGAGAAACTTTCTATGAGTCGTGTGTATGAGAGACACTTTCACATCCTGAACATGTTGACATTCATGCATTCTGGCGCAGCACAATCTCACGTGAGTTTTTTTCTGGTTATAGAAGGATCTTACAGACATTCAACATCCAGGACCAGAACTTCCAAATCTCCTTCAGATATTTTTACTCTTTAAGAATGTGATTTTTGTGCTGTGGGGATAAAATTCCTGCTATTGGTGGTGTAATGTTCTTTGTTGACAGATATCGAGAGCATGGTTTTACTGATACTGTGTGTGTGTGTGAAAACGTCATATGAAGTGTCCACTTGAAGGAGATGAATATTAATCTTGACTCTCTCTCTCACAGTATAATCTTCTATAGCTATATTTAGTGTAAATGGATGAAAGCCTAATGCAGAATGTGATCCAGAGAGTGAGACACTGGGTGATCTCTGCATGGATGTGGATCTCTGATTCATTTTTCTTCACTGATGGCGCACAGGGAACAGCTTTTGTTGACAAAAATGATGCTTTAAGACACAGCGTGAAGTGTGGAATGATTAAGACTTTGGTTATGAGGATTGCCATGATTTCTCTACTGTATATTTGTAGTTCAGAAATATTTTTATTTAATCACTTCAGCTTAAAGCATCTGCAGTGTGCCATGTGTGGTGTTGGACAGGTGTGTTCTTTTGGACTGGTGTGTGTTGTGTTGGACATGTGTGTTCTTTTGGACTGGTGTGTATGGTGTTGGACAGATGTGTGCTGTGTTGGACAGGTGTGTGTTGTGTTGGACAGGTGTGTGTTGTGTTTGACAGGTGTATGTTGTGTTGGACAGGTGTGTGTTGTGTTGGACAGGTGTGTGTTGTTGTACAGGTGTTATGTTGGACAGGTGTGTGTGGTGTTGGAAAGGTGTGTTGTGTTGGACAGGTGTTTGTGGTGTTGGACAGGTCTGTGTTGTTGTACAGGTGTTTTTTTGGACATGTGTGTTTTGTTGTACAGGTGTTTTGTTGGACAGGTGTGTGTTGTTGTACAGGTGTTTTGTTGGACAGGTGTGTGTTGTTGTACAGGTGCTTTTTCGGACAGGTTTGTTCTGTTGGTCAGGTGTGTGTTGTGTTGGACAGGTGTGTGTTGGACAGGTGTGTGTTGTGTTGGACAGGTGTGTGTGGTGTTGGACAGGTCTGTGTTGTTGTACAGGTGTTTTTTTGGACATGTGTGTTTTGTTGTACAGGTGCTTTTTTGAACAGGTGTGTTTTGTTGGACAGGTGTGTGTTGTTGTACAGGTGTTTTTTTGGACATGTGTGTTTTGTTGTACAGGTGCTTTTTTGAACAGGTGTGTGTTGTTGTACAGGTGTTTTGTTGGACAGGTCTGTGTTGTTGTACAGGTGTTTTTTTGGACAGGTGTGTGTTTTTGTACAGGTGCTTTTTTGAACAGGTGTGTGTTGTTGTACAGGTGTTTTGTTGGACAGGTGTGTGTTGTTGTACAGGTGTTTTGTTGGACAGGTGTGTGTTGTTGTACAGGTGTTTTGTTCGACAGGTGTGTATGGTGTTGGACAGATGTGTGCTGTGTTGGACAGGTGTGTGTTGTGTTTGACAGGTGTGTGTTGTGTTTGACAGGTGTGTGTTGTGTTGGACAGGTGTGTGTTGTGTTGGACAGGTGTGTGTTGTTGTACAGGTGTTATGTTGGACAGGTGTGTGTGGTGTTGGAAAGGTGTGTGTTGTTGTACAGGTGTTATGTTGAACAGGTGTGTGTGGTGTTGGAAAGGTGTGTGTTGTTGTACAGGTGTTTTTTGGACATGTGTGTGGTGTTGGACAGGTGTGTGTTGTTGTACAGGTGTTTTTTGGACAGGTGTGTTGTGTTGGACAGGTGTGTGTTGTTGTACAGGTGTTATGTTGGACAGGTGTGTGTGGTGTTGGAAAGGTGTGTTGTGTTGGACAGGTGTTTGTGGTGTTGGACAGGTCTGTGTTGTTGTACAGGTGTTTTTTTGGACATGTGTGTTTTGTTGTACAGGTGTTTTGTTGGACAGGTGTGTGTTGTTGTACAGGTGTTTTGTTGGACAGGTGTGTGTTGTTGTACAGGTGCTTTTTCGGACAGGTTTGTTCTGTTGGTCAGGTGTGTGTTGGACAGGTGTGTGTTGGACAGGTGTGTGTTGTGTTGGACAGGTGTGTGTGGTGTTGGACAGGTCTGTGTTGTTGTACAGGTGTTTTTTTGGACATGTGTGTATTGTTGTACAGGTGCTTTTTGAACAGGTGTGTTTTGTTGGACAGGTGTGTGTTGTTGTACAGGTGTTTTTTTGGACATGTGTGTTTTGTTGTACAGGTGCTTTTTTGAACAGGTGTGTGTTGTTGTACAGGTGTTTTGTTGGACAGGTCTGTATTGTTGTACAGGTGTTTTTTTGGACAGGTGTGTGTTTTTGTACAGGTGCTTTTTTGAACAGGTGTGTGTTGTTGTACAGGTGTTTTGTTGGACAGGTGTGTGTTGTTGTACAGGTGTTTTGTTGGACAGGTGTGTGTTGTTGTACAGGTGTTTTGTTGGACAGGTGTGTATGGTGTTGGACAGATGTGTGCTGTGTTGGACAGGTGTGTGTTGTCTTGGACAGGTGTGTGTTGTGTTTGAAAGGTGTGTGTTGTGTTGGACAGGTGTGTGTTGTGTTGGACAGGTGTGTGTTGTTGTACAGGTGTTATGTTGGACAGGTGTGTGTGGTGTTGGAAAGGTGTGTGTTGTTGTACAGGTGTTATGTTGAACAGGTGTGTGTGTTGTTGGAAAGGTGTGTGTTGTTGTACAGGTGTTTTTTGGACATGTGTGTGGTGTTGGACAGGTGTGTGTTGTTGTACAGGTGTTTTTTTGGACAGGTGTGTTGTGTTGGACAGGTGTGTGTTGTGTTGGACAGGAGTGTGTTGTGTTGGACAGGTGTGTGTGGTGTTGGACACGTGTGTGTTGTTGTACAGGTGTTTTTTTGACATGTGTGTGGTGTTGGACAGGTGTGTGTTGTTGTACAGGTGTTTTTTGGACAGGTGTGTTGTGTTGGACAGGTGTGTGTTGTTGTACAGGTGTTATGTTGGACAGGTGTGTGTGGTGTTGGAAAGGTGTGTTGTGTTGGACAGGTGTTTGTGGTGTTGGACAGGTCTGTGTTGTTGTACAGGTGTTTTTTTGGACATGTGTGTTTTGTTGTACAGGTGTTTTGTTGGACAGGTGTGTGTTGTTGTACAGGTGTTTTGTTGGACAGGTGTGTGTTGTTGTACAGGTGCTTTTTCGGACAGGTTTGTTCTGTTGGTCAGGTGTGTGTTGTGTTGGACAGGTGTGTGTTGGACAGGTGTGTGTTGTGTTGGACAGGTGTGTGTGGTGTTGGACAGGTCTGTGTTGTTGTACAGGTGTTTTTTTGGACATGTGTGTATTGTTGTACAGGTGCTTTTTGAACAGGTGTGTTTTGTTGGACAGGTGTGTGTTGTTGTACAGGTGTTTTTTTGGACATGTGTGTTTTGTTGTACAGGTGCTTTTTTGAACAGGTGTGTGTTGTTGTACAGGTGTTTTGTTGGACAGGTCTGTATTGTTGTACAGGTGTTTTTTTGGACAGGTGTGTGTTTTTGTACAGGTGCTTTTTTGAACAGGTGTGTGTTGTTGTACAGGTGTTTTGTTGGACAGGTGTGTGTTGTTGTACAGGTGTTTTGTTGGACAGGTGTGTGTTGTTGTACAGGTGTTTTGTTGGACAGGTGTGTATGGTGTTGGACAGATGTGTGCTGTGTTGGACAGGTGTGTGTTGTCTTGGACAGGTGTGTGTTGTGTTTGAAAGGTGTGTGTTGTGTTGGACAGGTGTGTGTTGTGTTGGACAGGTGTGTGTTGTTGTACAGGTGTTATGTTGGACAGGTGTGTGTGGTGTTGGAAAGGTGTGTGTTGTTGTACAGGTGTTATGTTGAACAGGTGTGTGTGTTGTTGGAAAGGTGTGTGTTGTTGTACAGGTGTTTTTTGGACATGTGTGTGGTGTTGGACAGGTGTGTGTTGTTGTACAGGTGTTTTTTTGGACAGGTGTGTTGTGTTGGACAGGTGTGTGTTGTGTTGGACAGGAGTGTGTTGTGTTGGACAGGTGTGTGTGGTGTTGGACACGTGTGTGTTGTTGTACAGGTGTTTTTTTGGACAGGTTTTTTTTTTTTTGGACAGGTGTGTGTTGTGTTGGACAGGTGTGTGTGGTGTTGGACAGGTGTGTGTTGTTGTACAGGTGTTTTTTTGGACAGGTGTGTTTTGTTGTACAGGTGTGTTTTGTACAGGTGTGTGTTGTTGTACAGGTGTTTTGTTGGACAGGTGTGTGTTGTTGTACAGGTGCTTTTTCGGACAGGTTTGTTCTGTTGGACAGGTGTGTGTTGTGTTTGACAGGTGTGTGTTGTGTTGGACAGGTGTGTGTTGTGTTGGACAGGTGTGTGTTGTTGTACAGGTGTTATGTTGGACAGGTGTGTGTGGTGTTGGAAAGGTGTGTTGTGTTGGACAGGTGTTTGTGGTGTTGGACAGGTCTGTGTTGTTGTACAGGTGTTTTTTTGGACATGTGTGTTTTGTTGTACAGGTGTTTTGTTGGACAGGTGTGTGTTGTTGTACAGGTGTTTTGTTGGACAGGTGTGTGTTGTTGTACAGGTGCTTTTTCGGACAGGTTTGTTCTGTTGGTCAGGTGTGTGTTGGACAGGTGTGTGTTGGACAGGTGTGTGTTGTGTTGGACAGGTGTGTGTGGTGTTGGACAGGTCTGTGTTGTTGTACAGGTGTTTTTTTGGACATGTGTGTATTGTTGTACAGGTGCTTTTTGAACAGGTGTGTTTTGTTGGACAGGTGTGTGTTGTTGTACAGGTGTTTTTTTGGACATGTGTGTTTTGTTGTACAGGTGCTTTTTTGAACAGGTGTGTGTTGTTGTACAGGTGTTTTGTTGGACAGGTCTGTATTGTTGTACAGGTGTTTTTTTGGACAGGTGTGTGTTTTTGTACAGGTGCTTTTTTGAACAGGTGTGTGTTGTTGTACAGGTGTTTTGTTGGACAGGTGTGTGTTGTTGTACAGGTGTTTTGTTGGACAGGTGTGTGTTGTTGTACAGGTGTTTTGTTGGACAGGTGTGTATGGTGTTGGACAGATGTGTGCTGTGTTGGACAGGTGTGTGTTGTCTTGGACAGGTGTGTGTTGTGTTTGAAAGGTGTGTGTTGTGTTGGACAGGTGTGTGTTGTGTTGGACAGGTGTGTGTTGTTGTACAGGTGTTATGTTGGACAGGTGTGTGTGGTGTTGGAAAGGTGTGTGTTGTTGTACAGGTGTTATGTTGAACAGGTGTGTGTGTTGTTGGAAAGGTGTGTGTTGTTGTACAGGTGTTTTTTGGACATGTGTGTGGTGTTGGACAGGTGTGTGTTGTTGTACAGGTGTTTTTTTGGACAGGTGTGTTGTGTTGGACAGGTGTGTGTTGTGTTGGACAGGAGTGTGTTGTGTTGGACAGGTGTGTGTGGTGTTGGACACGTGTGTGTTGTTGTACAGGTGTTTTTTTGGACAGGTGTGTTTTGTTGTACAGGTGTGTTTTGTACAGGTGTGTGTTGTTGTACAGGTGTTTTGTTGGACAGGTGTGTGTTGTTGTACAGGTGCTTTTTCGGACAGGTTTGTTCTGTTGGTCAGGTGTGTGTTGTGTTGGACAGGTGTGTGTTGTGTTGGACACGTTTGTGTTGTGTTGGACAGGTGTGTGTGGTGTTGGACAGGTCTGTGTTGTTGTACAGGTGTTTTTTTGGACATGTGTGTTTTGTTGTACAGGTGCTTTTTTGAACAGGTGTGTGTTGTTGTACAGGTGTTTTGTTGGACAGGTGTGTGTTGTTGTACAGGTGTTTTTTTGGACATGTGTGTTTTGTTGTACAGGTGCTTTTTTGAACAGGTGTGTGTTGTTGTACAGGTGTTTTGTTGGACAGGTCTGTGTTGTTGTACAGGTGTTTTTTTGGACAGGTGTGTGTTGTTGTACAGGTGCTTTTTTGAACAGGTGTGTGTTGTTGTACAGGTGTTTTGTTGGACAGGTGTGTGTTGTTGTACAGGTGTTTTGTTGGACAGGTGTGTGTTGTTGTACAGGTGTTTTGTTGGACAGGTTTGTATGGTGTTGGACAGATGTGTGCTGTGTTGGACAGGTGTGTGTTGTGTTGGACAGGTATGTGTTGTGTTTGACAGGTGTGTGTTGTGTTGGACAGGTGTGTGTTGTGTTGAAAGGTGTGTGTTGTTGTACAGGTGTTATGTTGAACAGGTGTGTGTGGTGTTGGAACGGTGTGTGTTGTTGTACAGGTGTTTTTTGGACATGTGTGTGGTGTTGGACAGGTGTGTGTTGTTGTACAGGTGTTTTTTTGGACACGTGTGTTGTGTTGGACAGGTGTGTGTTGTGTTGGACAGGAGTGTGTTGTGTTGGACAGGTGTGTGTGGTGTTGGACACGTGTGCGTTGTTGTACAGGTGTTTTTTTGGACAGGTTTTTTTTTTTTTTTGGACAGGTGTGTGTTGTGTTGGACAGGTGTGTGTGGTGTTGGACAGGTGTGTGTGGTGTTGGACAGGTGTGTGTTGTTGTACAGGTGTTTTTTTGGACAGATGTGTTTTGTTGGACGGGTGTGTGTTGTTGTACTGGGTTTTTTTCGGACAGGTTTGTTCTGTTGGTCAGGTGTGTGTTGTGTTGGACAGGTGTGTGTGGTGTTGGACAGGTCTGTGTTGTTGTACAGGTGTTTTTTTGGACATTTGTGTTTTGTTGGACTGGTGTGTGTTGTTGCACAGGTGTTTTTTTGGACAGGTGTGTTGTGTTGGACAGGTGTTTTGTTGTACAGGTGCTTTGTTGAACAGGTGTGTGTTGTTGTACAGGTGTTTTGTTGGACAGGTGTGTATGGTGTTGGACAGGTTTGTGCTGTGTTGGACAGGTGTGTGCTGTGCTGTGTTGGACAGGTGTGTTGTGTTGGACAGGTGTGTGTTGTGTTTGTGTGTTTAGACAGATATGAGCTGCAGGTGTGGTGAATCTGATATCTGCACTATGAGTTCTGTGTTCCTTACTGCGCTCAGATAAGAGCAGCTGCATTCAGAGACGGTCTGAGAGGAAGTGAAGGTGAGAGCTGATCTTGGATTGAAGTTCAGCAGGATGAAATGATTTCTCCTGAAGACCGAACAATGAGTATAAAAGCTGCAGGGTCTTAAACATTCAGCTGTAGATTTGCACACAAGTGTTATTTCTTCAGGTCTTGAAGGTGTGCTGTGGGTTCATGAAGAATACTAGAGTAGGAGCTGGATTTTGGTCACAGCACAATATATCAGATGGTCTGTGATGAGAGAATCTCACTTTCTCTGGAGCAAGAAGAGTGTTTGCTGCTCTCTCTGCTTTGACAATGTTAAGCCTATTTTTATTATTCTTGAGAGAGAGAGAGAGATTGAGATAGAGGCAGCTCTTTTGAGATGAGGTTGCAATTGACATTGAGTCTAAACGCTTGAGTGATTTTGTGTTTCAGTGAAATGTTCAGACTTTCAGTGACCCAGTTTTTCATCCAGCCTTTCATCTTCAAACACCAGTTCTAGAGGAGAATACAAATGCATCAATGTGTAGTGTTGCTGAATACAGAAATTGAATATTTCAGCCAGTTTAAAAACCTCAGCTCTCCCCACCTGTGGAATAATTCCCTTCTAATAAATTAATACACACATATCATCACATCAATGGTTCTGTATGTTTACACAGTGTTCATATATCTCATTGTTTCATATCGCTTCATCACATGTCATGCGATGTTATTGTGATGTCATGTGATCACAGACTTGTGTGCTAAAGGCGTGTTCAACTACACTTGGCAAACTGACGGCGTATGACATCAAAGCTCAGCTTTCAAATTGCTCATGAGATACATGTCATACACTGATCTGGTCAACCCCATATTGAGCTTCTGAAGATGTGAAACATTTATCTACAGTTGTGTGTGTAAGGGATAATCCACGGCTAGCCATGAATTAAAGGATTTTAACGCACAACGTGGAGGAACCACCCCACGCAAAGCATTAAAATCCTTTAAGACACTTATTTTCATCAGGTAATTTTAAACATTCATCAAACTGACTGGAACTACCTGTGTATTCACCTTTTTCAAATTAAAAGTTTTAAAGCAAACCTTCCAGCCAATCAGAATCCGGTATTCAAACAGACCATGGTATAACTATTAATATGTGTGTGTGTTTTTGTGTCAGTTGATATATTTGTTTGTTTGATAGATCCATCTGCCTCATTAGAAAGGGACATGAGCAACATCAGAGGAAAATCTATCTCTCATCTTTATCTGCAATCTTGTATGGCATTCTGACCTTGAGAAGTGTGTAATTATGTGTAAACTTTTATTATAATGTTAAATCCTAATGAAATAAAAAATGAAATATTGCAGCGTTTATTGTAAATAGTTTATAATGGGTCATTCTCTTTTAAAGGCTGTGTGCCCTCATAATCTTCTGTTAAAATCTGAAAATGCACTTCTATCCAGTGACTACTCGTCTCAAATGATGTGTGTTTGACGGCTTGGGCGGAGCATCCTTATTTCCTCCCTTTTACTGTCAGTGTGCTGCAAGTTCCATTTCAAAATGCAACGGCTGTCTTTATACATCCAATCAAATCGCAGCGAAACACGCAAGCAGGTGCACTCGGAAATGCGTCAAAATACGGAAGTATAGAGTTTATACAGTTTAAAAATCATTAAGACTATAGAAACACAACATGTGTGTGTGACAGGTATGTTTGTGTTGTTGTTGCTGTTGTGATAGTGTAGCAGTATCTTTGGTCCTGGCAGCAGTGTGAAGTTCTGAGGGAAATCGACATGGAGCAGAGCGTCTGTTTGGAGCAGATAAGACTCGTCCACTTCAAAGTCTCTGTTTGACCCTGCTGAGGGACACCCATTCTATTTAATGACTTTGGGTTATTTGATTATTTCTCTCATCAGTGACTGTGGAATCATGTTCTGCTGTATTGCCTCACACACATTAAACACACACTACATACAAACAAACACACACACACACACACACTAACCAATTCAACATGCCAAGTGTGTGCGTTTGTTTACTCTGTGTTCTGTTCATGTGTGACAGGTGTTAGAGTTTGATTAGAGTTTGGTTACGACGCCTCATTAGCTAAGATGTATTTGATTGAATTTCATATGGATTGGCTTCGATTGGTGTTACCATGGTTACAGACCAGAGAGGCATGGTGATAGAGTTTCTGCTCACACACACACAAAAAAAACAGAAAACACAGAAAATGTCAAACACAGCGCAGTGCATGGGGTTTGTAGAACAAGCAATATCATTCTAATAAAGCAATGCTAATGTCAGAATTTAATCTAATATCAGCAGTCTCCTGGTGAGCGAGCCAACATGGACCAGTAGTGAGGAACATCAGTGATCAATAAATGAAGAAAAAACCCTCGGGAGACACCAGACTCAGACAGGAGGACCAGATCTCCTCTGACGTGTCAAGTATATGGAGAAAAGAAAGGGTCCTAAAACCGATCCCTGAGGTAATCCATAATTTACTTGCGTTAGATTTGATGGTTCCCCATTTAAATGGACACATTGATATCCGTCTGATAAGTAAGATCTGAACCATAATTGTGTAAACAATCTAAAAGTATTTTTTGGTCTACAGCAACACCTCCCAAAGTCCGGACTCCGGTAATTGTTTTCAGTTGGCATAGAGCGTTTTGCGCGCTGCTTATGCGCGCCGGTCGTCAGTAGTGGTGTTTACAGACCTCTTCAGGTAAAGCGAGTAGATAAAATTATGCCTGTACAGCCCCGTGAGCGCGTGGTTTTGCTTTGTTGTCTCTCTCTTGGTCTATCTGTGCAGCGACCGGCAGAAACAGAAGCACATTCAACTGACAGAACAAAACGCCGTTTCCAAAACTCTGTGACAGTTACAGACTGCCTGGGCATATGAAAATGAATGTAGTTTGTCTGTAAATATTTGCATAGTTTGTTGCCCAGACGGACATTTGTGCTGCATGATTTACTAAAAGTGACATTGAAGTACTATTTCATAAACAGAAAATATGTAAATAAGAACGTATTTTTGCATTTTGTTGTATAAAAATGCAGCACTGTATGTAAGAGTTAAGACAGTAAACACAGGTACCACTTGATGACGTCATGAATATGATGATTTGCATATGAAGAGTTGACTAGCAAAAAATAACTTGTGCATTCAAATTAATATCAATGAAACCGCAGTTGGGTTATTTAATAATATAAAATACTCTACAATAAGAACGTGATTTAAAAAAGATTTAAACTGAGCTATCTGTTTTCCAAATAAGCTCTTCACATAGAGTAATGTTTGATATTTTTAATGTATTTAAAGTTTTTTTAAATGTTTATTAAAATTAAGTTTTGTAATAACAATTGTAACGGATCTTTGACGTTGACAAGAATTCAGATTCGGAACCATGAATGTAAATGTAGTGGAGTAGGCGGGGCGAGACCGTGGTTCGAGACCGGTGAGTAATTGGTAAAGAGCGCCAGCTGTGCGCGCACCGGTCTCGAATCACGTAGGAGATCGGGAGCATATAAGAGAACGAGCAACCGGACCGTCGAGGAGAGAGGACCGGACCCGAACATGTTTGTATTTGTATTTATTTTTTTGCTCGCCGGCGGTCGGCCGTAAGGGGCCGCCGACTTATATTACTTTATAAATGTTTAAATGTCTTCCGGTTCCCGTCTCCTTCCTTCCTTTTATTTAACCTTTCTACAGTAAACTTTGAGAACCCCTGGTCTACAGCAGGGGTTCCCAAACTTTTCAGACCACGACCCCCAATATTAGACTGCTGACGACCCGCGACCCCCCCCTCCTCCCCCTCCTTTGTCCTCTTTGTGTTTTCTTCCGACAGCTTGTAAGGATTTGCGATTTGGTTACATACTGACAGAGCTAAAACAAAAAGGAACACAATCTCTAAGCCAGGCTATTTTATTAACAAATTATGGAAAAAAACAAATACATCCCATAACTGTGAAATGCCTAAAGACAGAATATGAACAGGCTGCCTGTAACACGCCTACAACAATAACTTTGTATTCAGAAAAAAACGCCAAATGTGATGGATGGGCGCTGTGCGCGGAGCAAAGCAGATCGCCACCCGCAGATCATCTTCCACGTTAAGCCGTGACCTGTGTTTATTCTTAATGTAAATCAGCGCGGAGAATGTCTTTTCGCATAAATACGTTGAGCCAAATGGCATGAGTACATCCAACGCGGCTTTCGACAACTGTGGATATTCCAGAGCGACAGAAACCCAGAACTCATCCAGCGTCTTGCTGTCAAATGCCGTCCTCAGGATTCGATCGGATGAAAGTTCTATCAGCGCATCTTCCATATCTGACGCCAGATTATTTTCCGTGGTTACATTAAATGGTGACCTTATCTAGTCATATTGGTCGGGAAGTTTTATTTCCAGTTTATTTTAATTATCCTAAATTTATACTCGCATCATTACAACCTTTTTTAACATAGACAATTTTTTTTTTTAATTAAGTTTCTGTAAATCATCTCGCGACCCTCCGCCCCCGTCGCGACCCCCACTTTGGGAACCACTGGTCTACAGGATCGAAACCCAGCACTAAGGTCAAGCAGGACTAGGAGTGAGATGTTACCTTTATCTGATGCTATAAGAAGGTTGTTTGTCATTTACGGGCGCAGTTTCAGTGCTATGATGCGGCCTAAAGCCAGACTGACATTTTTTGTGCGTGTCATTATTTTGTAAGAAAGCACAGTTGAGGGGACACCACTTTTTCTAGTATTTTAGACAGAGCTTTGATATCGGTCTATAGGTTCCTAATTTATCATTGGGGTCTAAGTTTGTTTTTTTGATAAGAGGGTTAATGACGGCCAGCTTAAAGGGTCCTGGGACATGGCCTAGAGGAGTTGGCAAGGTGATAATGTTATAAATGTGCTCAATTGCAACAGGTTGTAACTATTTTAATAATTTAGTTGGAATGAGGCCTAATAAGCATGTTGTAGGTTTAGATATTGCAATAAGTTTAATTAAATCTTCCTGTTTATAGGTGAGAAACATGGTTGGTACTAAATCATAAGACAGACATGGAGGTTGAAGTATTTACTATTTTGTCTCGTATGTTTTCTATCTTCGCTGTAAAAAAATCATGAATTCTTTGTACTAAGGTGCGGCAGAATATTCAGGTCAGGTGATGTCTGTTTATTTGTTGATTTAGCAACTGTACTAAATAAAAACTTGAATTGTTTTTGTTCATTTCCATGAGGTTTCGAAGGTGTTCGGCCTTTCCTGTTTTAATGCCTTTTTTTAACAGTTTGCAGTCTTTTTCCACGCAATTTTATAGACCCCTAACTGGGTTAGTTTCCATTTGCCCTCCAGTTTACACATTTCTCTTTTAAGGGTCAATGGTCCTATGCTATTCTCATGAATCTTTTTGACTTCATGGGTGCGACCTATCATTCCAGTAACATTTGACATAAATTCAACATTTAGTTGATAAAAATGTTGTTTTTCTTTGTCTCCACCCTCCTCTTCCTCTCTCGCTCTCTTTCAGTTAAGAGTCTCTGTCTCGTGTTTACATCTGAAGAGGGACAACAACTGTGTTAAATTCACATAATACTCCACAACAGCACGTGTGTTTGGAAGGATTTTGGTAATTTATGGGAACAATATTTGATGTCTAATGTAAAATCCTGTGGCAGAACCTTTGGACATCTGCGTTGTCAGTATCTTTACAGTCATGTTGTGCTAATAAATAAACAGCAGCAGACATTTCTGTCAAAGACTGCTATTTTATCTGTTTAATAAGGGCTTGTTCTTTTAACAGAAGCGCTAGGTTATTACAAGTAAGGTTTGACAGAAATGTGGACTTATCTGGTGGTTGTTCAGGTCGTTTAACAGAAGTATTTGAGTTGGTCATAGTGTAGTCCAATGACTTGCTGCCGCTATTTTGAGAGTTTGCATGCGACACCCGCATCGACACAGGCAGACTGATTATTATATATGAAGGGGACACGAACCATAACCATAATTGGCTCTAAATTTGCAGCCTTCACTGCTTCATGTAATGGGAGTCTATGGAATTCAACATCTATAGCAACACTTCAATTCATAACATGTTTTAGTCATTTCTGTATTATTATGGATTAAACACACATCATCTTGCTATATGAACCTGTGTTTTAATATCTATGTAAGGAATAATCCACGGCTAGGTTTGCATATAAGGATTTTAATGCACGACGTGGAAGCAAAGAACCACCCGATGTCAAGCGCATTAGAGGGATAGTTCACAAAGAAACAAAAAAATATGTCATCATTAAATCACCCTCAAGTTGTATTTGTGTATAAATGTATTTGTTCTGCTGAACACAAAGAAAGATATTTGAAAGAACGTTAGCAATTTTCAGTTGTGGGACATCATCCATTACCAGAGTAGAAATAAATGAAATGGTAGTCGAAGGTGCCACAGAAAAAATACATTTATACAGATATAGAACAACTTGAGGGTGAGTCGATGAAGACAGAATTTTTATTATTGGGTGAGTCGATGAAGACAGAATTTTAATTATTGGGTGAAATCGACTGAAAGATTTTTATTAACCTCTTTAAAAATCTTTAATGCTCAGCTTGCCGTGGTTAATTCCTTACAGATAACTTGCTCTCTCTCTCTCTCTCTCTCTCTCTCTCTCTTAAAGGGGTTATACTATATGTAAATATATGAAAACATTAATAAAGTATAGTTTAAACATTTTCTCTCTCTCTTGCTCAGTGAAGTATGTGAGTGATGAATAACTTATGTAACTGTAAGAACAGCTGCGTCAAGCTTATTTTATTAACCTAACTCTTCCGTTCAAACTGACTCAAACTTAGAGAGAGAGAAACAGCGAACTGAGAGATACAGCACGCAGGGCCTTCTATGCCATCAATCCCCAATTTGACACATTTTTTATATTTCACCTTTAGACAAAGTGCAGAAGGAGCCTTATTATATGATTACATTAATTGTAGTTAATGTCTCAGCTATAAACAGTTTGGTTTACATGCTTCTCCGCCCATACAGAAACAATACACATTTATTGTTTAAACTTAATGCTACAAAACTACAAGTTCCATGACATAAAGATCCTCCAGAAGTATAAAAAATTGGCAGCAAGATCTTCTAGACGGAAATGAAAACAGAGTTTGAGTCGAGAGATTCTGCAGGCATTTTATTTTCTTATTGCCTATTTTTTTGGCTCAACCCTCCCTTCATCTCTCTCTCTCTCTCTCTCTCTCTCTCTCGCTCTCTTTCTGCCTCTGTGGTTTTAATAAGGAAGTGTAAAGTGGGAATTTTTTATAACATTATATAAAGCTGTGTAACCTCTGGAGATCTGTGGCCCTGATTCTGAGTGTTTGCTTTCAAAACAAGAGAGGAAGAGTGAGGATGACGAGGAGAGAGATAAAGGCTCTGATCTGAGGCGCTTTCTCTTTACACTTTTTTATCAGAAGATGTTTGTTGTCATGGCTACGGAGATTAACAGCAACTAAAGCAGGGCCTGTATTTATCAATGTTCTGAGATTAACTCACAAGACCACTGCTAAGAACTTAATCGAGAGTAAAAATCTTCTTGGCTCATAGCTGCGCTAAAAGTTAGTTATACAGCATCTACGGGACACATGAAGGGACAAACTGCTCGTGCTTTTCAAACCTCGTTTAGATGGAAGTTATTTCATGTCTGACGTTGAGATCGCTGGCAAAATTGAAATGCATAAACTCTTTCACTGCCATTGACGAGTTATCTCATCATTTAAAAAAAAAACATTTCTCCGCCAAAGACGGGTTATTACGGCAATCAGTGTTTGTACTGTTATACAGCAGGTGGCACTATAACACAGCTGTCGGAAAAAGTACAGAATCCCCGAACCTAGAACGTATATGTTTTAGCGGTTTTTAATTATTCTTCTGAGTGTAATCTGGGCGGAATCTTTGACAAATTTTTTTTAATTATCTCTGCTGTTTAATCAAAATGATGCATTTTTGAAGAAACCTACCCATGTCTACGGAGTGATAAAAAAAGAACAAATGAAGATAGAAGAATATGGTTTCTTTTGTTTAAAAGCAGAGACTCTGTTCTTTCATTGGACATATTGTTTGTCAAGAATGTACTGTGAGCCATTAAAGTTAGGTGAAAATGTAAAAAAACGCTGGCGTAGGCTGGCAACTTTTTTTTTAAAAGGCTGGCGGCGAAAGAGTTAATAAAGAAGACCTTGCAGAAATACCATTCATGGATTCATGGCCCTGTGAGCTGCGTGTCTTATATTTACATTTAAGACTTTGACATGAAAATGATGTTATGTTAGATATAAAGTAATTGGGAATAAAACACCTGTAATACCCGGCCAGTCCAAGGAAGGCACGTACCTGGGTTTTGTTGTTGGGTCGGGGGGCATCCCGAACTGCTTCAACCTTCTTTCTCTGGGGTTGGATGAGTCCTCCCCCGACCCTGTACCCCATGTACTGGGCTTCGGCAAGTCCAAGGTGACTCCTGGAATTGACTGACCAGGGACTGTAGGTCGTTTCTCTGGACGGGGGACAGCTGTTCTCCCATTTGGACTACCGGTGGCTCCGACGCTGCAAATGCTGCCATCTGGGTAGGGGTGGCGATCCACTTTTTCAGCAGGTTTACGTGGTACAGCTGATCCTCCCGTCGCCGTCCCGGCTGGCGGATCCGGTAGTTGACCGGCCCCACTCTTTCCAGGACGGTGTAAGGGCCCTTCCATGAAGCTAGGAATTTCGAGGTGGAATTTGGCATTAATAGCAGCACTCTATCCCCAGGCTGGAACTCTCTAGGCTGAGTGGGCCGGTCATACCACAGCTGTTGGGCACGCTGGGACTCTACGAGGTGATCCCTCACGATCAGCATTACTCTATCGATGCGGGCCCGCATCTGTTGGACATGTTCTATTAAGCTCCGATGCGGTGCCGGCTGATGTTCCCAAGCGTCTCTAGCCACATCTAGAAGCCCTCGGGGCTGTCGGCCAAAGAGGAGTTCAAAGGGGGTAAAGCCTGTGGATGCTTGGGGCACCTCCCTGATTCCAAAGAGCACTTAGGGTAGTAGTAGGTCCCAGTCGCGCCCATCCTCTGCTACTACTCGTCGGAGCATCCTCTTCACGGTCTGGTTGAACCTTTCTACCAGACCGTCCGTCTGGGGATGGTACACGGATGTCCGGAGTTGTTTCACCTTGAGTAGTTTGCAGAGGTCCGTCAGTAACCGGGACATGAATGGTGTTCCCTGGTCAGTGAATACCTCCGTGGGAATGCCTACCCGGCTGAAGAGTAGAAAGAGCTCTTTTGCGATCGCCTTCGCCGTTGCTTGCTTTAGCGGTATGGCCTCCGGGTACCGTGTAGCGTAGTCTACTATGACCAGGATGTGTTCGTGTCCTCGGGCAGACTTCGGAAGCGGTCCTACCAGGTCCATCCCGATGCGTTCAAAGGGCACTTCGATCACTGGAAGGGGGATGAGTGGGCTAGGGGGAGGGCGTTGGGGGGAATTTTGTTGACAGGTTGGACAGGCCTGGCAGAACCTTTTTACCTCTGCCTCCAGGCCAGGCCAGTGAAACCTGTCTCGAATCCGTTGAGTGGTATTCGCGGCTCCCAGGTGTCCTGCCATCGGGTGTGTGTGTGCCAGCTCCAGGATCGTCTCTGTCTTGGTCTTTGGCACAACCAACAATAACTTTTCCTCCCCCAGCCTCAGTGCGGCACAGTAGAGCAGACCCTGCTTGACCACGAAGTGCGGGAGGGGGTGGGGAGGGGGTTGGTGGTATTTTCCGTCAACTATCCGGACCTGTGTCCAGCAGTTTTTAAGCCTTGTGTCCTCCCGCTGTTCCATTCCAAACGAGCCCCCTCCGGTTACCTGTTGGAAGAGGTCAGAGAAGGGATTAAGGTTCTGACACTCACCCTCCCGCTCACTCTCCGTCGCCATCAGGACAGGTCAGTGGCTCCGACCCTTGGGGGACCGGTACTTCTTTGGGCGGTCCCCTCGACTGGCTGGTCGTACGGCGGTAGCCAGCAACTGATCAAACCCGGCCAATCTCGACCTAGCAACATCGGTACCGGTAGGTCGTCCACAATCCCGACCTCCATTGTCCATGAGCCCGGACCGGCGGCCACGGTCACCTGGCACGCCGGTACACTACGGGTGTCTCCATGGACGCAGGTGATCGGGATGGCGGCCTTCCCACCGGTACGCGGCCGGACAATGCCGGGTCGAACCAGCGTTACCGAGCTGCCCGAATCCAGCGTAGCGGTCACAGCACGACCGTGGACCCAAACCGTTCGCCGTGGTGCTCCAGAGGGAACCGCCTGGTGTACCGCACAACCAGCTAACCATGTCGAGGGTCCATGGGACGAGGGTTCCGTTGGCATTGGCTCGTCTATAGGTGTTGGCGCTCCGGATCTGCTCACTGGCCTCGAAGTGCCCTCTGACTGTCGCCATACCGGGGTATACCTCCGGGGGGGTGTTCCTGCTCTCTCTTTCATCTCCCTTGCCGCTGCGGCCTCTGCCAATTCCACCGCCTCGACCACTTCCCGGATGTTGGTAGGTCCACGCATACCGACAATGGTCCTGAAGCGCCGGGGAAGGGCTCTCAGCAGTTTGTCGACCACTATTTTTTCGGCTACTTGGGTGGCTGAGGGTTCCCCGGACAGTAGCCACAGGTGACCTAGGCGCGTCAACTGCGCTGATGGGAGACAGTCCAACTCGGGCCAGTATTTCCCTCTTGAGGGCCTCATAGTCATCGTTAGTGGGGGGTAACAAGGAATAGTAGGCCTGCTGGGCTTCACCAGACAACAGCGGGGCTAGGATTTTCGCCCACTCGGCTTTGTCCCACAGCTCTCGCGTCGCTACGACCTAAAAGGTGTGGAGGTACGCCTCAATATCATCTTGGGCCGTCAACTTCGTTAGGAGTTGGTGAGCTGTGGTCTTAGCATCCGGCAATGGTGCCCTCGCCATCGTGGCCTCCCTAAGCAGACCTAGAAGTTGGTCCGTGTTCTCTTGGCGTTGTGTCAGTTGTTCTGTGCATCTTTGTTGACGCGTCGCCACTTCAGCTAATCGGCGAAGGATTTCCTCCATTATCGATGAGAAGGAGGGAGAGACAGCGAGGACTCACCGGCAATCTGAAAAACCCAAATAAAGAAAAAAAAAAGAAAAAAAAAAAAACCTCGGTATGTCTCAAAGCTTGTCATGTTGCCCGCATTCTCCACCAGGTGTGACGGGTGAAGCAATGACACATACACGAGGGGGTTAAACAGATGTGCCCCGGAGGGTATATTTATTGAAAGTCCCCGGAGGAGACAGAAACCACGTAAGATGTCTGTCTTGTATGGAGACGTTGCTCACCTCCACTCCGTCTTACTGGGCTCTTTATAGCCCTGTGTTTAAGAGCCTCTGATGTCCGGCAGGTGTGAGGCTCTAATTCCTTCCGTCTCCATGGCGACGCTGATTGCACCAGGGGTGACTCGTCACAAACCAACACTAAGAAATAAATAAAAAAAGTAGAGCTTTTAGATAATTTGTCAGGTGCTTAATTAAATATGATCACATATCTTTTACTCCATACTAGATTTTAGGAAGTGAACACATGTAATTGTGATGATGAAGCTAAAGATGCCCACTTTACTTGCTGTACAATAGTGTATTTAACATACATAGTCAAATACATAAAGACCAGAGCTAGTGAAGAGCTGTGCAGTCAGTAAACCTCACTCCCCGACCTTAAGAGACGCCCGACTTTCATGCCGGACCCACCCTGTTCGCGGCCAGTAGATCCGGCTACATATGTTATATAATAATCCGTGGCTTAATATAAAAAATGTTACTGACACATCACTTCTTTATAAATAATTACCCCTCAGTGTCAGTACAACAATAGTGCTAATTCATGTTTTTTTCTTCTGGATAGCAAGCAGTAGGATAGCTTATACTGTGTAGCTTCAGTTTATTTTCTCACCCTCAGGCCATCCGAGTTGTAGGTGACATTTTGTCTTGAGTAGAACCATAAAGAAGATTGTTTGGTAAATCCGCAGCCCTCTCTGCTGCATATAATGGGAGTCTATAGGGTCCGCCGTTTTAAGAGTTCCTAAAGCACATCATGCAAAAAGCGGCTCCTGGCGGCATGTTGACGTTTCGTAAAGCAAATCGTTTAATATTTTAATAAAACTGAACGTCATTTTTCGTAATATTAGCCATAATGTGCACCTCGAATGCTCGCAGGATTATTGACATGTACGGCTTTTTGTCTTGCGCACAAAATTGTTTGTAAAATGTTTAAACTAGAATATGAAACATGATGTGTAGATGTTGTTTTAACAGTTACCGAATGTATGTGTGTATAACGTGGGATCTATGGTTAGGTTTATGGTTGAACAATCCCTCTCTCCACCACATGTCTCTGTCTCCTCAGCACCATCACAAGCCTCTAGTGGCACCTACTCAGCTCTTGAGAGACCTCTGCAGCTGTCTTAATGAAGGAAGAGTGATTCTTAGCTTTAAGAAAATTGATACCGTAAGTTGCTTTTATATTTAAGTTATGAAGTAGAAGTAAATTCATGGATTCTCAGCACTTAAGACTAAAATGGCACTTTAAGAAATAAATACCGTCTCTGATGATGTTTAAGACGTTTCACCTCCTGATGGAGTGTTTAAGAGTTGTCACCGCTCAGTTCACTTTCCATGAACAATTCTTCATTTCTACACAGGGTTAGGGTTAGGGTGTCATCAACTGCGAAAGCAAATACTGAGGAAGAATGGATCTCATATACTCCAGGTGTTAGATGAGGATTGTTAGATCAATGCCTGATACGTGCCTTAACATTAGAGTCTTCCTGGCAGAACTCCTGTAAAGCTTTCACTTTTCAATAACCAATCTCTTTAAACTCATTAGAGCTTAAATTAAAGATCACATGTTTTATTTGTCACCAGATTATTCTTGTGCTGCTTTTTCAGAACCATTGTTAGTCCTAAAAAGCTGAAATAAGAAAGAAGAAAGATGTTTTTTATAGACAAAATATAAGTGTAAGCTATAACGTGTGTGTGTGTGTGTGTGTGAGAGAGAGAGAAAGAGAGAGAGGTAAATATGTCTGTAGTCTTCAAAATCTATCTGCAGGAGTGACAGGGAGATAAAACATTGCTGACAGCGAGACGGCACTCGTGATATTGAGTCCTGGACAGAGAGCATTCATCTGCTGAGGAATACCATTGACTTGATTTGATTTTCTTTTATTTATTGCTGTATGTTGCACTAGAAGCATGTGGACTGTTAATCTCTCTTCTGCAACTGTTTCTGCCTCCTTAAAATGGCGGTTCAGGAGCCCTGTGTTGCCTGAGAACCACATCAGATGGACAGACAGACAAACAATGAGACGTATCTTGAGTTACACAGTATAGTTTGATTCATGAGCTGTAATTATTTAGGGATGATGGGCGGTCATTGACCCCAGCGCTCAGACGAAAGGGCTTTTACACTCTAAAGGGCGATTTATGATCGTGTGTAGCCTGACATTCACCTCTCCAAAACAACACTTGCGTCAACTCAACACGGACCACAAGCGCTGTGATTGGTCTGTTCGAACCCCTCCCTCGGGGTCACAAAACCTTTGCGATAGTATCATGTTTACTCAAATGCATTTCTGAATGAATTATCTAAGAAAACGATTTGTTCTTCTGTATTTAACATCTGAAGCTGCAACAAAAGTGACTGTTTACTAGCCGCTATCACTGCGGATGTTTCTCAGACATGGACACCATAGACATAAAGAATACCTAGACGCCGCATTGGCCACTTTGCTCCGCTGCTGCGATACGTCAACGGCGCCGCCATATTAGTGAGGTCAACAGTGCACTAAACCCACTGAACCTGATGCGAGAGCTGCGCGTTTTCAGCATAAGATGACATCATGTTCAGTGATACGTTAAAGACAACACGGGCAACAAAATTAAGAACCACATTGCAGTAGTCGAGAATAAAACACAGACATGTAGAGATTGTTTCTGAGATTTGAACAAAACACCCAATCAATGAACAAAACACCCAAGGATATATATAGTTTAATTTACATATTAAATAAAAACGTATGTGTTTCACTGTTGAAATGGCTTTTTCTGTTGTAATTTTAGGCATTTTCAAAGATTAAAGGTGCTCTTTTATTAATCCAGTAAAACTGTTACAGCAGTAAAACATGTCACTGCTGTGCACTATATGTGTGAAATAGCAGTATACAGTCATAAAGTAAAGACGCATTGTTTTGATTTTTTCCCAGGATTTTAAAGTGTATGAGCTGTTCTGATCATGTGCATCTAATCTACCTTAAATTATTCCAAATTATCGATGTGTACACAATTTTAAGCCTAAATGATTGCTTGACAAGCCTGAGTTTTAAAAGTTCTGTATCACAATAAATATATTTTCAGGTCTATGGTGTACACAACGTGCTGCTTCTTCTTCGGCTCTTGTCTTGGTTACACAAGCAACACACGTGTGAACACTAACCCTAGTGGCCATTGCCTTTTGATGCAGAATTATAGACTAAAAACCGGCGCGTTGCCTACGGTGTAGAGGTCTGACATAGCAGTAAAAAACAGTCTGTGGATCAGATGCTTACATCATTTTAGAGGAAAGATTGTTATGTCACCTTTTAGCAATACCATCAGGTGCTATAACAAGAGTTTTTACCATCTAACAGTTACGTACAGTTTCATTCAGAGGCCCTTATTTTAGACATAAAATAATAACCAGGAGAAACACCTCTTCTATAGTTTATTAGCTGGAATATAGTGAGATATTAACTTGGAAACAGAAGCTGCAGTCACAGGTCTGTGTTTATCGATGGCACGTTGTCATCAATTCTGATATTTGATGTCATGATTAACACACACATGATCGGAATTTTCTCTGTTCTGGCAGTGAGAGAGAGAGAGAGAGAGAGAGAGAGTGAGATACAGAGTGAAAAGAAAAAGAAAAGAAAGCTCTACTCATGCTTTGTTGACTTCAAAAAAGCTTTTGACTCAATCTGGCATGAGGGACTTTTTCTTCAGTTGATTCAATGCGGCATCGGAGGAAAAACCTACGACATCATCAAATCAATGTACACCAATAACACATTTGCAGTTAAAATTGGCAACAAGCACACAGACTTTCTCTCCCAGAGTCGTGGAGTGAGACAGGGCTGTAGTCTAAGTCCTACACTATTTAACATTTACATGAATGAACTAGCTGGAGCTCTAGAACAGTCACCAGCACCCGGTCCGACCTTACAAGACACCGAAGTGAAATGCCTCCTGTTTGCAGACGATCTGGTGCTGCTGTCACCCACAAAAGAGGGTCTACAGCAACATCTGGACACCCTGCACACTTTCTGCCAAACATGGGCCCTATCGGTTAACCTTAAGAAGACTCGAGTCATGATATTCCCAAAAAAGCCCAGTAGCCAAAATCAACATAACCGTTTCAAACTAAACAACGTGCCCCTAGAACACACCAAGAACTACACATATCTCGCTATAAACATTAGTAACACCGGAAACTTAAACAAGGCTGTGAATGACCTGAGAGACAAGGCATGAAGCGCCTTTTACACAATCAAAAAGAATATTAAAATTGACATCCCAACCGTAATCTGTCTGAAAATAATACAATCAATTATAGAACCAATCGCGCTGTATGGAAGTGAGGTTTGGGGTCCTCTCGCCAACCAAGAGTTCAGCAGATGGGACAAACACCCAATAGAGATTCTGCAAACAGAAATTTGTAAAAACATTCTACGGGTACAGAGAAAAACTCCAAACAACGCCTGCAGAGCAGAATTAGGACTGTATCCTCTAATCATTAAAATACAAAAAAGAGCTTTAAAATTCTACACACACCTTAAGAACAGCGACACAGACACACTCCATCACAAAGCCTTAAGTCATCAAGAGCTGAGCCCAGAGAGAAACCCCTTCATCCAACTGATCTCACAACTAACTCTACAACCCCAAACATGCCCAAGTCAACCCCAAACCCCAGCCAGACTAAACCAAATGATGAAAAGACAAAAAGAGAAATATCTCAAACACTGGACAGAAGCAACAGCTCAGTAAAGTAAACTGGAATGCTATCTGTCACTAAAGAGAGAATATAAAGTGTCAGAATAGCTCACAAGCGTATCAGACCCTAAACTAAGAAAAGTGTTGAGCATGTACAGACTCAGTGATCACCAGCTCACTGTAGAGACGGGCAGACAGAGACACACATGGACACCGAGAGAAGAGCGACTGTGTCCACACTGCACACACAATCAAGTGGAAACAGAGCTGCACTTTCTCCTCTCCTGTCCCAACTACACACACATCAGAGAAACATTCTTCCCCCAGTTTACAAACTTACACAAAGACTTTGACCAGTTTCAACAAAAGGACAATATCTCATACATACTGGGAGAAAAGTCAAGAAGCTCAAACCTGCTGCAAGATATGTCAAGTCCTGCCACGACCAAAGAACAAGCAGCACAACACAACACAACACTGACAGGACAACACACACAAACTGACACTGTCACCCTCATTGAGAACTTTAATTAAAAATCTTTTTCTGTTTATATTGAGATGTATATATATATAGATTTTTACTTATAGACTTTTAATTTTACTTTTTCTTTTTTTTATCTTAATCTGTATTTCTGCATGTTTATATTTAATCTTGTGCTTTGGCAATGTACATTTTCTTTTATCATGCCAATAAAGCTCCTTTGAATCTTGAATCTTGAGTGAATGCAGATGTTACTGGAGGAGAAGAGACACACATTACATTCATCTATCAGCTGCTCACCCTCACAAACAAACTGCTGCTTCATCTGATACAATCAGTGCACATAAACACTCTTGACTTTATTACATTCATGTTTCTGTCTCAACTCTACTTTTGAAATTGTATTTCCATATTTCATTTGTTTACTTACATATAATTTATTTTATATTTAATTCTAAATTTAGGCCTTACTCAGCACCTTAGTTTCATTTGACTCTGATGTTTGTACTTATTGTATGTTTTTAGTTTTATGTTCCATGCTTTGGCAATATTGGAAGAACACGCAATCATGGCAATAAAGTACTTTGAAATTGAAAATTGAGAGAGACAGACAGCTGTCGTCCTGACATCCTTTCTCTCACAGCAGGAAAATCTCATCAGTAGAAGCGCTCCATATTCATTTGATTTCATCAGAAGTCATTACTGGGATCTTTTTAAAACCTTTAAACTGGACCAGGCAAACGTTTCTGACCTTGAACGTTTCTGATTGTTAAAAGCTCTCCAGTGGATGAACTGAAGTGCAATATTTCATGCGACAGCAGGCGCAATGGATGAGTTTAATGTGAGTTGCATGCTATCTAAATGGATGTATATGACTAAACACATACAGCTGCGAAAGAAATGAAGAGACCACTTCAGAGAGCGTTACTTAAATCCACTATTCCTATTATTCACTACTATGTGTTAATGTAAAATGATATGGTCTCTCTGTCTGTTAGTGTGTGTTGTCTCTCTTTATTTGATGCTTAAACAGTTCCGTAATATTTCAGCCATTAAAAATGGCTCTTGTCTCTCTCTCTGATTTTTTCTCTCTCTCTCTCTCTCTCTCTCTCTCTCTCGCTCTCTCTCGCTCTCTCTCTCTCTTTCTCTCTCTCGCTCTCTCTCTCTTTCTCTCTCTTTTGGTGTCTCTCTCTTCTGCAGAATAATTTATCTATGTGCAAATGTCAGTAACTAATGCCAGGAGAGCAATGTTCATTTTCATCCATCTTTTTGCACAAGGTAGATATATTATTAACTAAATTTGCATCAAAGGTTTAATTTGCTGACGAAATGGATGGGTGTTTGTGTCGTGTGTTGCATGTCCAACAGGAGTGTGTGTGATTTCTTTAAGGATTAGGTTTTACAGGAGACAAAATATCATTAGTCCAATA